>NC_143025.1:43991666-44293888 GCF_057628025.1 Oncorhynchus mykiss
TTTGGAGAAATGTCCTCTGGTCTGATGAAACAAAAATAGAACTGTTTGGCCATAATGACCATCGTTATGTTAGGAGGAAAAAGGGTGAGGCTTGCAAGCCAAAGAATACCATCCCCAACCGTGAAGCACAGGGGTTGCAGCATTGTGTTGTTGGGGGTGCTTTGCTGCAGGAGGAACTGGTGTACTTCACAAAATAGATGGCAACATGAGGAAGGAAAAATATGTGGATATATTGAAGCAACATTTCAAGACATCAGTCAGGAAGTCAAAGCTTGGTCGCAAATGGGTCTTCCAAATGGACAATGACCCCAAGCATACTTCCAAAGTCGTGGCAAAATAGCGTAAGGACAACAACGTCAAGGTATTGGAGTGGCCATCACAAAGCCATGACCTCAATCCCATAGAAAATTTGTGGGCAAGGAGGCCTACAAACCCGACTCAGTTACACCAGCTCTGTCAGGAGGAATGAGCCAAAATTCACCCAACTTATAGTGGGAAGCTTGTGGAAGGCTACCCAAAACGTTTGACCCAAGTTAAACAATTTAAAAAGGCAATGCTACCAAATACTAATTGAGTGTATGTAAACTTCTGACCCACTGGGAATGTAATGAAAGAAATAAAAGCTGAAATAAATCACTCTGTACTATTATTCTGACATTTCACATTGTTAAAATAAAAGTGGTGATCCTAACTGACCTAAGACAGGGAATTTTTACTCTGATTAAATGTCAGGAATTGTGAAACACTGAGTTTAAATGTACTTGGATAAACTTCTGACTTCAACTGTATGTCATTATTGTGTGTAGATTGATGAGGGGAAAAAACATTTTATCAATTTTAGGATAATGCTGTAAAGTAGCAAAATGTGGAAAAAGTGAAGGGGTCTGAATACTTTACGAATGCACTGTACATAACCTCCTTCTCTTAAACAAAACACTTACATTACAGAACTTTTTTTTTTGCAGAACTTCTCAATACATGATTGTGTGAAAGACCAGATCGGTGTCTGCCTGTCCTTATGTGGAAGCGAGGGATGAAAGGAGGAGGGAAGAGAGGAAGAGATGCGGGTCGTATTGTTATCTTCAGGTGTAGACTTAGCTGCCCTGCTGCGTCTGGCCGTGCATGTGTTTGGCGACGTCATACACATACATGATGTCCGGCCTCTTCTCTGGGTCGGGGTTAATACACATATCTACCACCTTCCTCAGCTAGATGGCGAGAGGAAGAAGAGAGAGAGGCGAGAGAGAGAGATGGAGACAGAAAACAGAGAGAGGAAGACAGAGATATCAGCTATTAGACAGTATACTGAGAGACAGCACAAAGTGAGCCGCCTGTCTCGTGTTAAAAGAACATTCCAGACAAATGAACAAATCTAATGACAGAAACACAAATATCTCATTCTCACCCTCTTCCTGTTTCAATAGCAGCTAACAAGCTACAGGTGTGGTAACTAAATACAGCAGGGGGGGGTAAGTATGTTAATTTCCCCAAGGCCTTGTGAATCGACTTCCAGCCAACCTGAGAGACACACACACACACACACACACACACACACACACACACACACACACACACACACACACACACACACACACACACACACACACACACACACACACACACACACACACACACACACACACGGCTTGCACATCGCCAAATCAGGCAGAGACACATGCACGTGTATTACATAGACACACACACCGTCTCGGAGACAGCCTTTACACTTGAAGCCGAGCGGAGCCACTGATTGGAGCAGATAGACGGTTCAGAGGTGGAACAGCGACCGCCATCATAAAAAAAAATAAGGTAAAAAATTAAGATCGAAAGCGCCTGTTTAAGGTCACTCACTATAAATTGTCAGGCCTGACAATTTCCTGGCTGCTGTTGCGTGGCGCTAGGCCCGGCGAGTCCTCGTCATGCAGTGTACGGTGTGTGTCAAATCAAATCAAATGGTATTCGTCACATGAGCCGAAAACAACTGGTCTAGACTTTATAGTGAAATGCTTGCTTACGAGCCCTTCCCAACGATGCAGGGTTTAAAAATAATAATACAAATAAAAAGTAACACGAGGAATAAAATACACAAGAATGGAGCTATATACAGAGAGTACCAGATCAATGTGCAGAGGTATATGATATGAGGTAAACATGTACATGAAGACAGGGTAAAGTGACTAGGCATCAGGATAGATAATAATAATAATAATGATAATAATAATAAGAGTAAAATAAAGAACAGAGTAGCAGCTCAATAAAGAACAGTGTAAAAGTGAGTGTTGTGTGCGCGCGTGTGTGTGTGTCAGGGTGTGTGTGTGATGCAAATGCAAACAGTCTTAGTCCCACAGAATGGAGAAAGAGGGGGATTAGCGATGAAGAGATTCAGATATGTAAAATACTGATTTGCCTCTTCGCAGCAGAGATGGAGGGGGGACGGAGGGATGGTGTCAGGTGGAGGGGGGAGAGAAGGGGGAAGCAAACGGAGGAGACAGTAAATGACACAACAAAGATGAGCAGCTGACAGTTTCCTGCCGATGCTTCAGGAGCATTGTTTATATCCAGACAGTCGCTGCAGGCAACACCCATCCCATCCCTCCATCTCCTTCTCCATATCTCGCTCTTTCCCTTCCCATCTCTCTCTTTCCTGGATGTGGTGATAGAGGGGTGATATGGGGGCTGGGTGGGGGAAGATGGGTAGCGACTAGCGAGACTCATGCACGCACGCACACACACTATAGGCAGAAACTTAAGCCGGAAGTTCCTTTGGTAAGAACTGTTCAATGTTGGTCTGACCAATTAGAATCTATGCTTCAAGATTATTTTGAACACGCGGACTGGGAAATGTTCCGGGTCGCCTCTGGGAATTGTATTGACGTATACACAGACTCGGTGCCTGGGTTAATCAGGAAATGGATAGAGGATGTTGTTCCTACTGTGATGATTAAAATTTATGCAAACCAAAGAAACATGGATAGGTGGCAGCATTCGTGCAAAACTGAAAGAGCGAACCACCACATTTAACCATGGCAAGGTGACTGGGAACATGGATGTGTACAAACAGACCATCTATGTCCTCCTCCGTAAGGCAATCAATGAGGCAAAACAACAGTACAGGGACAAACCTGAGCCGCAATTTAACGGCTCCTACACAAGACGCATGTGGAAGGGAGTCCAGAAAAATCAGACTATAAAGGGAAAGCCGGCCACGTTGTGGACACAACTCCTTGCTCCTTGACAAGCTAAACACCTTTGCCCCCTTTGAGGGAAAAAAACACGGAGCTAGCGACGCGGGCCCCCACCGCTCACGAGGACTGTGTGCCCCCAATCTCCGTGGCCAACGTAAGACATTAAAGCGTGTTCACCTTCGCAAAGCTTCCAAGCAGCATCCTCAGAGCATGTGCAGACCTGCTGGCGGGTGTGTTTACAGACATATTAAATCTCTCCCCATCCCAGTCTGTTGTCCCCACTTGCTTCAAAATGCCCACTTGTACCCAAGAAAGGGAAGGTAACTGAACTAAACAAGGCCACAGTAAGCATGTCGCCCCCCACGAATGATGACTAGTCTCCCAGTCCCGCTGAAAAACATCCCCACAGCATGATGCTACCACCAGCATGCATCACCATAGGGATGGTGCCCAGTTTCCTCCAGGCGTGATGCTTGGCATTCAAGCCAAAAAGTTCAACCTTGGTTTCATCAGACCAGACAATCTTGTTTCTCATGGTCTGAGAGTCTTTAGGTGCCTTTTGGCAAACTCCAAGCGGGCTGTCATGTACCTTTTACTGAGGAGTGGCTTCCATCTGGCCACTTTACCTATAAAGGCCTGATTGGTGGAGTGCTGCAGAGATGGTTGTCCTTCTGGAAGGTTCTCCCATCTCCACAGAGGAACTCTGGAGCTCTGTCAGAGTGATCATCGGGTTCTTGGTCACCTTCCTGACTAAGGCCCTTCTCCCCCAATTGCTCAGTTTGGCAGGGTTCTAGGAAGAGTCGTGGTGGATATAAACTTCTTCCACTTAAGAATGATGGAGGACACTGTGTTCTTGGGGCTCTTCAATGGTTCAGAAATGTTTTGGTACCCTTCCCCAGATCTACGGACAATCCCTTCGACTGCATGGCTTGGTTTTTGCTTTGACATGCACTGTCAACTGTGGGATCTTATATAGACAGCTGTGTGCCTTTCCAAATCATGTCCAATCAATTGAATTTACCACAGGGGGACTCCAATCAATTTGTAGAAACATCTCAAGGATGATCAATGGAAACAGGATGCAACTGAGCTTAATTTCAAGTCTCATAGCAAAGGGTCTGAATACATACTTATGTAAATAAGATGGTCACTCGACCAAAAAATAAATATACATTTATACAATTCCAAAAATGTATTTTGCCTATTGCTTGCCTTCAACATTTAATAAAACAATTGATCTAAATCAACTACATTTCCCGAACAAAAAAAATACACCTACCCGCTACAAATGTCAATTCATTATAACCCACATATGAATTAACAAGAGACGTGCTGTAGACTACATAAGATAAAATGTAGGTACAGTACTGCATTGTATATTAAATCACCGCTTCCAGTTGCCCCCTGGCGGTGACTCTAAATATATTCAAATCCTCCTGTTAAAGGATTTTTTCCCTCATGCAATGGAAAGTGTCAAATTAAGATCCGACATCTGTATAGTTGGATCTACAGTGAGGTCTGAAATTATGTATATGAAAAATGTATATTGTTGGCAAAAATAAAATTGGGGAAATTATATTATTGTTTACGTATACAATTGCTCAGAGAAGTAATATATATTTTCTCAAAAAGATAGGGGTCAAGATTATTGACACCCCTGTTTGGAATACCTTTCAAAACACCACCTTGCGAGGATAATGGCACTGGGCCTTTTTCTAAAACGTTTGATGAGTTGGAGAACACATTGGGAGGGATCTTAGACCATTACTCCTCACAGAACACTTCCAGATTCTTGATATCCTTCATCTGTGCTTATGTACTGCCCTCTTCAATTCAAACCACAGGTTTGTAATGGGTTTCAAGTCCAGAGACTGAGACATGCCATTGCAAAATTTCCCAAAAGCATCTGAAGGCTAAGTTCATTGTTAGAACCTTCGTAGGAGCACCGTTATATCGCCGACCTGCTCACAAAACCATTGCATTAACGTTGCTCTTGAAAACGCTCGTAATCTAACGCCTGCCTCAGACCACTCGTGGAACAGCTAATTTTGTCGTTAGATGTTTTTTTTGTCCATCAGCATCACTTTATACACAGACGATCTCCACTAAACATAGAATAACATGGTTTATGTCTCTCTGTGCCCACCGATAACCTCAGAACAAAGTTGACTAAAATACAAAGTTGCCAGTGTCCGCGCAATTGATACAAACAAGCGACATATAAAAACATACTTCAAATAAAAACTGAGATGACTGCATTAAAATATAAATACAGTAGGCTATAGGCCTATTTTAATAAAATTGAAATACATTTCATGTTCAGAGTTCTATTTTGCTACTTGTAGGCTACCGTCCGTAATATGTCCTTATATATTTCACGCTGTGCAGCCTAGCATGTGCGCAATGGGGTGCCAAATCTTGATTTAGTGCATGATTCTGGGAAGACATTACAATAAGCCGTCTCAATATTTGCAGCCTTAGGTAATATCTTTCTAGGAGCTGAACTGTCATCAGTATGGTGCAATAATTCTAATGTTAAGGTAAGATTTGAATGGAAAGCAGACCTGAAGGCAGCGTTGCCTTTCGACCCTATCAGATTCGACACAAGCCTCAACGACACACTTAGAAAACGATCTCTCTGCAAGGTGTTCTGGGAAAGATGCATCGTTAAAAACACTCATAAGCCTGTGTAACTTTCACTATCGGGAATCCGGGCCCTGGAAGGATTCTGTACGGAGGAATTGTCCAAGATCCCTCGCAATGTGTTCTCCAACTCATTTTAGAAAAAGGCTCAGTGCCATTATCCTCACAAGGACATATATTGTATTGAAAGGTATTGAAAACAGGGGTGTCAATAAATTTGACCCCTTGCTTTTTTGAAGAAAATAACAGTATTACTTGTTAAACAAAATCGTTCTCCGAGCAATTGCATTAGTATAAAATAATATAATTTACAAAATGTTGTATACAATATAGCTCAAATACTTGAATTAAACAGTCATTTCTGCTCATCTTTATCAAGGGTGTCAATAATTCCAGACCCCACAGTACAATGAGGTGATTTGGGGGTGAGAGAGAGGGAGAGATGGTAGGGTGAAAGAGGGTAAAGTGGGTGTTGAAGCGGTACCTCTTCAGAGTAGTGGTCGGAAGGGAGCGGAGGGTAGTCACACTGCTCTATCTTCTTACACAGAGAGTACAGGTTCATCTTATCGCCATAGAACGGGCTCTGGAGAGCTGCCATCTGAGGGAGGCAGAGAGAGATCATTTAGTGACACACATGTTCTGCTTCGTGGAAGACAAACAGCACACTACTGAAACACTACTACACTATCTGAATGTGGCCTTCTCAATGACCATTGGACTTAAAGGGATACCTCAGGGTTTTGGCAATGAGGACCTTTATCTACTTCCCCAGAGTTAGATGAACTTGTGCATGCCATTTTTATCTCTCTGTTTCCAGTATGAAGACTGTAGCCACAAAGAGGATGAATAGTGGCAGAGAGGGGAAGAAGGCTATAGGGAGGGTGGAGAAAAGGGGGAGGCAGGGAAGAGCTAGGAGAGGAGAGGCAGACATTAGCAGAAGTAGCCATTGAGACTGGTGTCACTTTTCTTCCAGATGTTACGCTCTCTCTCCCCCTGTCCTCTCTCTTCCTCACACCAGCTTTATAATTTACCACCGCTTAATCAAGCAACTGGAAAATTGCCCAGCAACGAGGGGAGGATAGAAAACGAGACACATTGCTTCCATTGAAGCAGTTACTATACCCCTCTCTCCATCCCTTGGCCCGTCCCTCCATCTCAGAGTGCCAACAGGAGGAGATAAAATAGAGATCAAGGAGCCCAATGAGTGGTGGATATTGTTAAGACAGCCTCTGTCACATCGGCCAATGAGAAATAAGGATGATTGTGCTAGAATCTCAGCAGGAAGTCTCTCCCCTGGACATTCCCCCCGCTGCACCATCACTTACCCACACTAGCACAGTGTGTGGGGCAGGGGGATATGTAGGGTTACTGCATGTATTCCGAGAGAGAGAGAGCGAGCGAGCTAATGAGAGAGAGAGGAGAAAGAGAGAGAAGAGAGAAAAACAGAGAAAGGAGGGGGAGGCAGGCAGCAGCTGTAGCCAGTAAAGGGTTAAACAAGGACCATGGTATTTTCCTGAATCTTCTTCTTTTGACAGATGAAAAATGTCAACTGTCCTGTTTGTATTTGGGAATTTTTGCACTATTCATCTGGTTCATTAATGTCTGCTACTCCTGGCCCCTGACAGCTGCCGGCCCTGCACACACACGAACACACAGGCTCATTTCAGGTTGGGCGAAATGATTGACTCGCTCTATGACCTCCGGGGGCCTGTGTGTGTGTGTGTGTGTGTGTGTGTGTGTGTGTGTAGGAAGGGGGGGGGTGGGTCAGCTCATTGGTATTCCAGGGTCGTCTTCCTCACACGCACGCCTGCTGTCTGTCTGTCTAAGGCTAGTGGCACGCACACATACACACACAAACACCTCAATTTCTCTCTCGCTGGTTCTTTGCCTCCTCCTCTACCCTCTAGCTGTCCAGTGTATGTGTGTTCGTGTGTGTCCTCTATAGTTCAGCTTGTGTGTAAGCATGAGGCCCTAGCCGTGTTAAAGAGAATGTATAAGGAGGTCTAGCTTCTCTTAATGAATATTGATCCCTCTGCATGAATCCCTCTCTATTATCTATCTAGCTCTCCCCCTCTCCCTCCTGACTCAACTGTTGTAAAGAACTACATTTCAGATGCAATCACTTTCTTTCTTTAATTTTTCTTTCTTTCCGTAGTCATAGAACATGACAAATTATGTGGGAAAACAGAACGTTTATGTCTGTTAATCTGCTGTATTAACGTACTGTATAAATTATTGCAGGCCTAGCTGAGAGAGGGAAAGGGAGATAATGTAAGTGTGCACGAGCACACAAATTAATTCCCTAAGCAATGACATTAAACTCTGACAGTAGGGAGAGGAGTGGGGAGAGCAGGAACAAAAGTAAAGCTCAGTATAACTAACACTGGAATACTATATGAAGCCTTTCTAAATATATGTTAAAAGTTAAAGTGAAATGAAGTTCACGTGAAATGAAAATGTGTTTACAGCAGACCTACGCGGGTGCTTTTAAGGAGCTGTTATCTAAAATGAACTTACTATGACTGATATATTAAAATGTTTTATTTAACTAGACAGGTCAGTTAAGAACAAATTCTTATTTACAATTACGGCCTACCCCGGGCCAAACCCGGACAATGCTGGGCCAATTGTGCGCCGCCCTATGGGACTCACCAATCATGGCCGGAATCAGGGACTGTAATGACGCCTCTTGCACTGAGATGCAGTGCCTTAGAGCGCTCCGCCACTCGGGAGACAGATGTATAGATACAACAAGGACACGGAAGATCTCTTAACTTCTTTGAGGTAGGGGGCAGTATTTTCACACCCGGATGAAAAGCGTGACCAGAGTAAAATGCATGGTACTCAGGCCCAGATGCTAGGATATGCATATTAGATTTGGATAGAAAACACTCTGAAGTTTCTAAAACGGTTTGAATGATCTCTGTGAGTATAACAGAACTCATATGGCAGGCAAAAATCTGAGAAAAATCCAACCAAGAAGAAATCTGAGGTTTGTAGGTTTTCAAGTCTTAGCCTATCCATATTATCATATTGCACTTCCTAAGGATTCCACTAGATGTCAACAGTCTTTAGAACCTTGTTTCAGGCTTATACTGTGAAGTGGGAGAGAATAAGAGCTGATTGAGTCATGGGTCTGCCAGAAGGCCATATGCTCAGTCAGGCGCGTGCCCGCGAGAGTTAGCTCCGTTCCCTTTAATTTCTAAAGACAAAGGAATTCTCCGGTTGAAACATTGAAGATTTATGATAAAAACATCCTAAAGATTGATTATATACATCGTTTGACATGTTTCTACGAACTGTAATATAACTTTTTTTACTTTGTCTGGACCTAGTGCCTGCGCATTTGGATTACTGTACTAAATGCGCAAACAAAAAGGAGGTATTTGGACATAAATTATGGACTTTATCGAACAAAACTAACATTTATTGTGGAACTGGGATTCTTGGGAGTGCATTCTGGTGAAGGTCATCAAAGGTAAGTGAATATTTATAATGCTATTTCTGACTTTTGTTGACTCCATAACATGGCGGGTATCTATATTGCTTGTTTTGGTCTGAGCGCTGTACTCAGATTATTCCATGGTGTGCTTTTTCCATAAAGCTTTTTTTGAAATCTGACAGCGGTTGCATTAAGGAGAAGTATATCTTTAATTCCATGCATAACTTGTATTTTCATCAACATTTATGATGAGTATTTCTATAAATTGACATAGCTATCTGCACTTTCACCGGATGTTTTGGAGGCAAAATATAACGTGCCAATGTATACAGAGATTTTTGGATATAAATATGAAATTTATCGAACAAAACATACATGTATTGTGTAACATGAAGTCCTATGAGTGCCATCTGATGAAGATCAAAGGTTAGTGAAGAATTTTCTCTATTTCTACTTTTTTGTGACTCCTCTCTTTGACTGGAAAAATGGCTGTGTATTTTTGTGACTAGGTACTGACCTAATATAATCGCATGGTATGCTTTTGTCACTGTGGTGGGATTAACAACAAGTTTATATTTAAAATGGTGTATAATACATGTATGGTTGAGGAATTTTAAATATGAGATTTCTGTTTGAATTTGGCGCCCTGCACTTTCACTGGATGTTGGTCAGGTGGGACATTAGCGTCCCACGTACCCTAGAGAGGTTAACAATCTTTAGCATGTTCTCATCTTGTATTTGTCCCATTTAAAAGGTCAAACACACAGTGGCATAAAGCTATATGGGGAGGGAAGTGAGAGGAGAGTGGTTTCAAACAGAAACATGTGGTCCAACAGAGAGAGACATCAAGACTTAAACTGGTGTGTTCATGTTGACGGTAAAACTTTAAAACCTCTTAAGGATTAGCCCCTTTTTCCCCCAATTTTTAACCTAAAACGACATACCCAAATCTAACTGCCTGTAGCTCAGGACCTGAAGCAAGGATATGCATATTTGTGATACCATTTGAAAGGAAACACTTTGAAGTTTGTGGAAACGTTAAATTAATGTAGGAGAGAATAACACATTAGATCTGGTAAGATATAATACAAAGAAAAAACATGCATTTTCAAAAGAATTGTTGGTTCCATCATCTTTGAAATGCAAGACAAAGGCCATTATATCACTTAGGAGTCTAGGCGCAATTTAGATTTTGGCCACTAGATGGCAGCAGTGTATGTGTAAACCATTAGACTGAGCCAATGAACATTTGCATTACTGTTCAAAATGTTGTATCAAGTCTGCCCAAATGTATCGAATTGGTCAACTGATACATTTTTATACTATAGAGAACATACAGAAATTATATGGTAATAAAAAAATTACGTTTACACACTCCCAGGAATGTCATAAATGATGGCTAATTGGATTCTGGAAGTCCAGAATCCAGTTGCAGAGGGATGTGTTTAGTCCCAGGGTCCTTAGCTTTGTGATGAGCTTCGGGGCAGTATGGTGTTGAATGCTGAGCTATAGTCAATGAATAGCATTCTCACATAGGTGTTCCTTTTGTCCAGGTGGAAAAGGGCAGTGTGGAGTACAATAATGATTGCATCATCTGTGGAACTGTTAGGGGGTTAAGCAAATTGGAGTGGGTCTAGGGTTTCTGGGATAATGGTGTTGATGTGAGCCATGTCCAGCAATTCAAAGCACTTGGCTACAGACATGAGTGCTATGGGTCGGTAGTCATTTAGGCAGGTTACCTTCGTGTTCTTGGGCATAGGGACTATGGTGGTCTGCTTGAAACATGTTGGTAATACAGACTCAGACAGGGAGAAATTGAAAATGTCAGTGAAGACAGTTGGTTAGCGCATGCTTGGAGTACATGTCCAGGTAATCCGTCTGGCCCTGCGGCCTTTTGAATGTTGACCTGTTTAAAGCGTCGGAGCCGGTGTAGTACGATTTGATCTTAGTCCTGTATTGACACTTTGCCTGTTTGATGGTTCATCGGAGGGCATAGTGCGATTTCTTATAAACTTCCAGGTAAGAATCCCGCTCCTTGAAAGTGACTGATGTAGTGTACTCCTTAATGCCATCGGAAGAATCCCAGAACATATTCCAGTCTGTAACAGTCCTGTAGCTTACTATCTGCTTCATCTGACCAGTTTTTTATTGACTGTGTCACGGTTTCTTCCTGCTTTAATCTCTGTTCTGATGTCTGTTCTGATGTCTGTTCTGAACGTCTCTTCGTAGCAGCAACATTATGTACAAAATAAGTTATAAACAATGAGAAAAATATATATATAATTAGCACGGTTGGTTAAGAGTAGAGGTCGACCGATTTATCGGAATGGCAAATTAATTATGGCAGATTTCATAACAATCGGAAATCGGAATTTTTGGTCGATTATTTTTAGCACTTTTTTTTTTACACCTTTATTTAATCTTTATTTAACGAGGCAAGTCAGTTAAGAACAAATTCTTATTTTCAATGACGGCCTAGGAACAATGGGTTAACTGCCTTAAGGGGCAGAAAGACAGATTTTTACCTTGTCAGCTCTGGGATTCAATCTTGCAACCTTACGGTTAACTAGTCCAACGCTCTAACCACCTGCCTCTCATTGCACTCGACGAGGAGCCTGCCTGTTATGCGAATGCAGTAGAAGCCAAGGTAGGTTGCTAGCTAGCATTAAACTTGTAAAAAAACCATTAATCATAATCACTAGTTAACTACACATGGTTGATGATATTACTAGTTTATCTAGGGTGTCCTGTGTTGCATATAATCGATGAAACGCTGGGGGATGATTTAACAAAAGCGCATTTGCGAAAAAAGCACAATCGTTGGACGACTGTACCTAACCATAAACACCAATGCCTTTCTTAAAATCAATACACAGAAGTATATATTTTTTAAACCTGCATATTTAGCTAAAATAAATCCAGGTTAGCAGGCAATATTAACCAGGTGAAATTGTGTCACTTCTCTTGCGTTGTACGTAGAGTCAGGTTATATGCAACAGTTTGGGCAGCCTGGCTCATTGCAAACTAATTTGCCAGAATTTTACGTAATTATGACATAACATTGAAGGTTGTACAATATAACAGGAATATTTAGACTTAGGGATGCCACCCGTGAAATAAAATACCGAACGGTTACGTATTTCACTGAAATAATAAACATTTTGTTTCCGGATTCGACCATATTAATGACCTAAGGCTTGTATTTCTGTGTGTTATGTTATAATCAAGTCTATGATTTGATAGAGCACTCTGACTGAGCGATGATAGGCAGCAGCAGGCTCGTAAGCATTCATTCAAACAGGACTTTCAAGCACAGCGCTGTTTATGACTTCAAGCCTATCAGCCTAATTGCTGGTGTAACCGATGTGAAATGGCTAGCTAGTTAGCGAGGTGCGCGCTAATAGCATTTCAAACGTCACTCGCTCTGAGACTTGGAGTAGATATTCCCCTAGATATTCCCCACAGCTTTTGTGGAGCGTTGGGTAACGCTGCTTCGAGTGTGGCTGTTGTCGATGTGTTCCTGGTTCGAGCCCAGGTAGGGGCGAGGAGAGGGACAGAAGCTATACTGTTACACTGGCAATACTAAAGTGCCTATAAGAACATCCAATAGTCAAAGGTATATGAAATATAAATGGTAGAGAGAGAAATAGTCCTATAAATACTATATTAACTACAACCTAAAACTTGAAATATTGAAGTCTTATGTTAAAAGGAACCTCCAACTTTCATATGTTCTCATGTTCTGAGCAAGGAACACAAACGTTAGCTTTTTTACATGGCACATATTGCACTTTTACTTTCTTCTCCAACACTTTTGTTTTTGCATTATTTAAACCAAATTGAACATGTTTCATTATTTATTTGAGGCTAAATGGATTTTTATTGATGTATTATATTAAGTTAAAATAAGTGTTCATTCAGTATTGTTGTAATTGTCATTATTACAAATAAATAAATAAAAATGGCTGATTAATCGGTATCAGCTTTTTTTGGTCCTCCAATAATCGGTATCGGCGTTGAAAAATCATAATTGGTGGACCTCTAGTTAAGAGCCCATAAAACGGCCGCCATCCCCTCCGGCGCCATCTTACAATCGGTAGGTCTGGGCCGGGGAGGGGGTGCAGACCGCCATATTGACCTACACGTGACCAAATCAAAAAACAAATTTGATTTGTCACATGCTCCGAATACAACAGGTGTTGACCTTAAAGTGAAATACTTACTTTAAAAGTTTTATTGGTCACATACACATGGCTAGCAGATGTTTAAGCTTGTGCTTCTAGTTCCAACAGTGCAGTAATATCTAATAAGTAATCTAACAATTTACCAACAACGACCTAATATACATAAATCTAAAGGGGTGAATGAGAATATGTACATATAAATATATGGAAGAGCGATTGCCGAGCGGCATAGGCAAGGAGCAATAGATGCAATAAAATACAGTATATACATATGATATGAGTAATGTAAGATATGTAAACATTTTTAAAGTGGCATTATTTAGAGTGGCATTGTTTAAAGTGACTAGAGATCCATTTACTAAAGTGGCCAGTGATTAGGTCTCAATGTAGGCAGCAGCCTCTCCGAGTTAGTGATTGCTGTTTAAGAGTCTGGTGGCCGCCTTATAGAAGCTGTTTTTCAGTCTCTCGGTCCCAGCTTTGATGCACCTGTACTGACCTCGCTTTCTGGATGGTAGCGGTGTGAACAGGCAGTGGCTCGGGTGGTTGATGTCCTTGATGATCTTTTTGGCCTTCCTGTGACATCAGGTGCTGTAGGTGTCATGGAGGTTAGGTAGTTTGCCCCCAGTGATGCGTTGTGCAGACCACACCACCCTCTGGAGAGCCTTGCGGTTGAGGGAGGTGCAGTTGCCGTACCAGGCTGTTGAAGAGCCCGACAGGATGCTCTCGATTATGCACCTGTAAAAGTTGTTTTGGGTGACAAGCCAAATTTCTTCAGCCTCCTGAGGTTGAAGAGGCGCTGTTGCGCCTTCTTCACCACACTGTCTGTGTGGGTGGACCATTTCAGTTTGTCTGTGATGTGTACGCAGAGGATCTTAAAACTTTCCACCTCCCCCACTGCTGTCCCGTCAATGTGGATAGGGGGGTGCTCCCTCTGCTATTTCCTGAAGTCCACGATCATCTCATTTGTTTTGTTGACGTTGAGTGAGAGACTGTTTTGCTGACACCACACTCCAAGTGCCCTCACCTCCTCCCTATAAGCTATCTCGTCGTTGTTGGTAATCAAGCCCACTACTGTTGTGTCATCTGCAAACTTGACGATTGAGTTGGAGGCGTGTATGGCCACGCAGTCGTCGGTGAACAGGGAGTACAGGAGGGGGGTTGAACACACACCCTTGTGGGACCCAGTGTTGAGGGTGAGCGAAGTGGAGATGTTGTTTCCTACCTTCACCACCTGGAGGCGGCCCGTCAGAAAGTCCAGGACCCAATTGTCCAGGACCCAATTGCACAGGGCGGTGTTGAGACCCAGGGCTTCCAGCTTGATGATGAGCTTGGAGGGTACTATGGTGTTGAATTCTGAGCTCTAGTCAATGAACAGCATTCTTACATAGGTATTCCTCTTGTCCAGATGGGATAGAGCATTGGGCAGTGTGCAGTGTGATGGCGATTGCATCGTCTGTGGACATGTTGGGGCGGTATGCAAACTGAAGTGGGTCTAGGGTGGCCGGTAAGGTGGAAGTGATATGATCCTTGACTAGTCTCTCAAAGCACTTCATGATGACAGAAGTGAGTGCTACAGGGCGGTAGTCATTTAGTTCAGTTATCTTTGCCTTCTTGGGTACAGGAACAACAGTGGCCATCTTGAAGCATGTGGGGACTTGGATAGGGAGCGATTGAATATGTCTGTAAACACACCAGCCAGCTGGTCTGCGCATGCTCAGAGGACGCAGCTTGGGATGCCGTCTGGGCCAGCAGCCTTGCAAGGGTTAATACGTTTAAATGTTTTACTCACGTTGGCACGGAGAAGGGGCGCAGTCCTTGTTTGTGGGCTGCGACGTTGGCGCGGTATTATCCTCAAAGTGGGCAAAGAAGGTGTTTAGTTTGTCTTCTGTACTCCTCAATGCCATCGGAAGAACCACGGAACATATTCCAGTCTGTGATAGCAAAACAGTCCTGTAGTTTAGCATCTGCTTCATCTGACCACTTTTTTAATTGACCGAATCACTGGTGCTCACTGCTTTAATTTTTGCTTGTAAACCGGAATTAGGAGGATAGAATTATGGTCAGATCTGCCAAATGGAGGGCGAGGGAGAGCTTTGTACGCGTCTCTGTGTTTGGAGTAAAAGGTTCTGAGTGCGGTCTTAGTGTCAGCATCGGCCTGTCGTGGCATGTAGACAGCTACGAAAAATACAGATGAAAACTCTCTTGGTAGATGGTGTGGTCTACAGCTTATAATGAGATACTCTACATCAGGTGGCGCTCCTAGTGGCCAGTTGGTTAAGGGCCAATAAATTGGCAGCCATCCTCTCCGGCGCCATCATCAATCTCCAACCTGCTGTTGTCGTTTCCCCCCTGGTCACCAAGGGAGACCACCCCGGCAACTAGGCATCGTCCCGTTACCACAATGCCGGAGGTGGGCAAGGTCAGGTGAATAAAATGGGGTATTCTCATCACAAACAAACATGCATGCACATGTGAGCACGCACACACACGATCCTCAATCAAACAGTATAGGAGATGCAGACAGAGAGACAATGGCCAGGTATTGTCTGTCTTTCACCCATCTAGAACCCCAAGCATAACACTGAAACATGTATGTTCTCTCGCACGCACGCACACACGTTTGACCCTCAGACATTCAAGAACCTTTACATCCAACACACACACACACCTGTAAGACCTGTCCCCCTCGCTCTCCCCCTCTCGTGTGGTCTGTAAGGTGGAAAGGGTTCTGAGAGGGTAATTTTACTAGTCAGTATCAGTGCTCAGCACAACCACCCAGTTGATCTGCACCACATGGACATGTCACTGTGAATTCCCTGCTAGCTTCAAACACACAACAGCTCTCATATCCACCTTTATCCCAGTAATGTGTGTGGGTATGGGTTTCTGTGTACATTATGCCACAGTACAGTATATGTGTATACGTTACCTCGTAGAGCAGGCAGCCTAGAGACCAGATGTCAGATTTGAAGTTGTATCCGTTTTCATGTATTCTCTCTGGAGACATGTAGTACGGGGTCCCCACTGGAACAGACAGACAGGGAGAGAGAGAGCGAGACATTAGCCGGTTGCCTCTCCAACCTAGCCATTCCAGCACACCACATATGTCCCAACACACACAACCTCAGAGAGAGAGTGAGAAGGGCAGAAAAAGAGATCCAAGAGATCTCACAAACACACACATGCATGCGAACTGCTAGTCCACTACATCACAGCTCTGGTTCAGCTCTCATTAACATACCTCATCATGATCAGAAACAGGAGCCAAACAGACATTACACTCTGGCTCTGAAACTCAATAATCCCAATGCCATGCTGCCTGGCCCAGCTCCAGACCACACAATCATATAGTACAATCACACAGATCATGTACAGATAGGTGTAGTTACACTGCCGCACCACAGAGGGCACTAGTGAGCCTGATTGGGGGGAAGATAGCTAATAGAAAGAGAGACCAAATACAGGTGGTTGAGCTACAGTACCGATCAAAAGTTTGGACACCTACTCTTATAGTTTTTCTATATTTGTACCATTTTCTACATTGTAGAATAACAGAAAAGACATCACAACTATGAAATAACACATAGGGAATAATGTAGTAACCAAAAAAAAGTGTTAAACAAATCAAAATATATTCTATATATGAGATTCTTCAAAGGAGCCATCCTTTGCCTTGATGACAACCAGCTTCACGAGGTAGTTACCTGGAAAGCATTTCAATTAACAGGTGTGCCTTGTTAAAAGTTTATTTGTGGAATTTCTTTCCTTCCTAATGCTTTTGAGCCACAATTCAATCCCATTCAAAATCCTATTTTCCCTAACCCTAAAACCGAACCTTAACCCTAACCCTAGCTCCTAACCCTAAACATAATTCTAATCCTAAACCTAATTCTAACCTTAACCCTAAACCCCCAGTTGGTCAAATATTTGTTCATTTACTGTTCTTGTGGGGACATCTGGTCCACAAGCATAGTTAAACACGTCCACAAACACACACATTAACATGTTGAGGGGAAATATACCAATGTATAATGTAATTAGTTTTAATAAACCTATTACGGGGAATTCTATACGAGTTCATGTCTTTCAGTGCAGAATTGAAAGTGAGCACTTTTTATTAGAGTGTGGTTTTTAATTGGGCTGCGAAAATATTTCTTTATCTATAATGAATTGTGACCTATAACTCTAAAAATCATAATTCGATTCCACCATCAACTACAGAAAGAGGTGGTAAGAGACAGAGAGAGAGAAAAGACAGAGAGAGAGAGAGAAAAGACAAAGAGAGAGAGAAAGAAAAGACAGAGAGAGAGAGAGAGAAAAGAGAGAGAGAGAGAAAAGAGAAAAGAGAGAGAGAGAGAAAAGAGAGAGAGAGAAAAGAGAGAGAGAGAAAAGAGAGAGAGAGAAAAGAGAGAGAGAGAAAAGAGAGCGAAAAGAGAGAGAGAGAAAAGACAGAGAGAGAGAGAGAGAGAAGACAGAGAGAGAAAAGACAAGAAGAGAGAGAGAGAGAAAAGACAGAAGAGAGAGAGAAAAGACAGAGAGAGAGAAAAGACAGAGAGAGAAAAGACAGAAGAGAGAGAGAGAGAAAAGACCAAAAGAGAGAGAGAGAAAAGACAGAAGAGATAGAGAGAAAAGACAAAAAGAGAGAGAGAGAGAAAAGACAGAAGAGAGAGAGAGAGAAAAGAAAGAGAAAAGAGAGAGAGAGAAAGAGAGAGCGAAAAGAGAGAGAGAAAAGAGAGAGAGAGCGAAAAGAGAGAGAGAAAAGAGAGAGAGAGAGAAAAGAGAGAGAGAGAGAAAAGAGAGAGAGAGAGAAAAGACAGAGAGAGAGAGAGAAAAGACAAAAAGAGAGAGAGAGAGAAAAGACAGAAGAGAGAGAGAGAGAAAAGACAGAAGAGAGAGAGAGAAAATACCAAAAGAGAGAGAGAGAAAAGACAAAAAGAGAGAGAGAGAGAAAAGACAGAAAGAGAGAGAGAGAAAAGAAAGAGAGAGAAAAGAGAGAGAAAAGAGAGAGAGAGAAAAGAAAGAGAGAGAGAGAAAAGACAGAAAGAGAGAGAAAAGACAGAAAGAGAGAGAAAATACCAAAAGAGAGAGAGAGAGAGAAAAGACAAAAAGAGAGAGAGAGAGAGAGAAAAGACAGAAAGAGAGAGAGAGAAAAGACAGAAAGAGAGAGAGCGAAAAGAGAGAGAGAGAAAAGACAGAAAGAGAGAGAGAGAAAAGAGAGAAAGAGAGAAAAGAGAGAAAGAGAGAGAGAGAAAAGACAGAAAGAGAGAGAGAAAAGACAGACAGAGACAGAAAGAGAGAGAGAAAAGACAGACACAGACACACAGACACACATCTGGCTTGTGAGTGCCCAGGTCATCACGTTGGTGGTGTGTGTGCATGCGCACATGAGTTTCTGTGTTTGTGTGTTTCTACAGAGGTCTCCTGGTGCTGTTTGAACAGCGTTCCCCTAACATTCATTACCAGCTGATTAAAGATCATCACCCTCTCTTATGCTAATAGTTGTATTGAGGAGCAGAGCAACAGGGCCTCAGTCAGCATTCATTCATTCCCAATTAAAACACAATCATTTATTCATGCAGATAAACGAGAAGTCATGTTGGGATTGATTTCCATTATTAGAAATCGTTATGACAACTGAGTGGCATTCTCGAGGAAGAGAAGATAATATTGTCATGGTAGCAATCTATGGATGGAACCTGGTGATGCGTGGTGTGTGTGTGTGTGTGTGTGCGCGCTGAGTTGAAAGGGAGCTAGAGCGAGCGAGAAAGCTGACAGACTCTAAGCCTGGCCCTCCATCTAGCCAGCACCTCCCTGCTCTACTGGGGTGGTTTGACTTATTACACCCCACCCCACACAGACACACATGGGCAGATTCACAGACACACACACACACACACACACTTCACCGCCCCCATGCAGAGAGAGACATGGGGAGAGAAGGAAAGAAAGGGGAATAGAGGGAGCGAGAGAATGAGAGATGAAGAGGGCTAGGGGAAGAGAACGGGGGGGAAAGGGAAGGATAGGGGAGAGGGGGTAGGAGGGAGAAAGGGGGCAGGAAAGAAAGTCGATGTAGAAAGATAAAGAATCTCAATTGATTACTCCTGGCGTCCTCTCTCCTCACCTTCTCAAAACCCAATGGAGGAGAAGGTCAGAGGGGCTTCTCGTCCAATGGGTTTCGAGAAGAAGACGAGGAGAGACGACGCGAGGAGTATGCAATTGAGATCTTCCCAAAGAGACGGAGGGGAAGAGGAAAGGAGGGAGGGTGAGAGAGGGAAGGAAGGAGAGAGTGAGAAAATTAGTTGGGGGGAGGAGAGAATGGAGGAGAAAGAGCAAGAGCAGAAAGGAGAGCTTGAGTAAGAGACATGGACAGACAGTGAGGCAGAAAGAAAGAGATGGGGAAAATAAAAATGAGGGAGAAAAAAAGGGAGAGGGAAAGAGAAAGAAAGAGGCAGCAGGAGACAGGGAGAGAGCAATGGAGAGAAAGGTGAGGGCCGGAGAGGAGAAGAGGCTTTAGGAAATGGATGGATTCTGGGTCTCCATGCCCGTGGGGGAGATTAACCCTTTGTGGAGAAACTAGCCTCTGAACCACTCTGCTCTTCTCCTCCCCTCATCTTCCTCAACGAGGACTTCTCTGAAGCTGTGCGCCAGAGGCGGAAAGATCTTATGCCAGCTATGGAAGCTGCCAAAGAGCGTGTGGACATTGCTTACATCCGCTACGACAAGCTCATTGTCCACTCTCCCTCCCAAAAACCTGGGAAGAGTGAGAGAGCCAAGCTTCCGGGTCAGTAGCTTCAGCCCAACATCACACACATACACCAAATGACACTCATAAATACCTGTTTGACTGACTATTAGCCAAACAATGTTTTTATTTTTATGTTGCATATATTTTTTCCTCCATATTATGTCTATCTCTGATAAGCTACCCAAAAAAGGGCTAATAGCAGCCCATATTAATACATGTAGCCTTAGAAAGGTTCATGAAATCAATAACGTGCTAAGATCGGATATACTGGCCATCTCTGAGACTCACTAACATAATTCCTTTGATGATACAGCAGTAGCAATACAAGGATATAACATCTGCAGAAAAGACAGGAATGCCTATGGGGGAGGTGTTGCTGTATACACTGAGTGTACAAAGATTTATGAACACTCGCTCTTTCCATGACATAGGACTTTTAAACAGTGAGCCAATTGAGACATGGATTGTGTACGTGTGCATTCAAAGAGTGAATGAGCAAGACAAAATCTTTAAGTGCCTTTGAACAGGGTATGGTAGTAGGTGCCAGCCACACCAGTTTGAGTGTGTCAAGAACACTGCTGGATTTTTCACGCTCAACAGTTTCCATTGTGAATCAAGAATGGTCCACCAACCAAAGGACACCCAGCCAAGTTGACACAACTGTGGGAACCATTTATTTAACCAGGTAAGAACAATTGAGGTTAAAAACCTATTTTGCGAGGGTGACCTGGCAAGAAGACCAAACATGGTCCAGCATCCTTGTGGAGGATGCCCCCGTCCAGCATCCTTGTGGAGTCCACGCGCTGTTAACAGAGAGGTCTATTTTCGGGGTGACCTGAACATTGACTGGTTAACAACTAGCAGTCCTCTCAAGAGGAAGCTTCTAATTGTGACTAATGCCTATAATATGTCCCAGGTTGTAACTCAACGAACTAGAGTGAATACCAATTGTGTTGGGTCTGTGGCGTCCATTGTCACAGGTATTGATCATATCTTCACTAATGCTGCCGAACTTTGCTTCAAGAAAATATATATTACTGTAGTGGCCATAAAATTGTGGCAATAACAAGGAAAGCCAAAACGCCAAATTGTGGGCCTAAAGTAATTTATAATAGATCACACAAAATGTTTTGTTGAAGATGTAAAAAATGTCTGACGTGTATGAGGAAGTGAATCCAGATGCAGCATTGAAAATATAGAGCTGTAACACAGTTGTGAAATCACGAAACCATGTCCATAATAAAAATTCAGGAAGAATAGAAATAGATGGCCTATTCTCTATAGTTAAAACACATCTTACGTAATAAACATTTTATGTCTGGGTTTTCCTGATGGGCACAGGGACAGATTCATCTGGGAGCCATCTCCAAAAATGTCTGATGTGTATGAGGAAGTGAATCCAGATGCAGCATTGGAAATATTTGTACAATTACTACTGACAAGTATGCACTTGTTAAAAAATTTGCTGTGAAAACTGAGACCCCTGGATTGATGGCGAATTGAAAAATGGTACGGTACAAAAAAATTATGCGAAAGAGTTGGCAAACAAGTCAGGCTGCTCAGCTGATTGGTTGACATACTCAAAATTGACGAATGTTTGACTAAACTTAACAAAAAGAAGAAGAAATTACATAAACCACAAAGGGAAAAGACTACAGTACCTTAAATGATATCATGGGCAGAAAACCCAAATGATCTCCATCATTCATTGAAGTTGGTGGGTGATTTATAAAAAGCCTTACGATATTGCCAATCATTTCAATGACTATTTCACTGGCATAGTGGAAACACTCAGAAGTGAAATGACAACATTGAACAGTGAAGCATCATATTTTTTTTATAAAACATATAATAATGAAAGAGAAGCAAACAGCAAAATTACCTTTACATTTCTTTATAAAACAACATCTCATGGCACAATAGAGACAGTGAAATGACACGCACACACAGACATACTCTTTCACACTAACACACACATTCTTTAGTTGTATTATTTGTAGATTGTTTAATTTTAAATTTATCAGTGTATCATTGTTCTGCTACTTGCTGTGTTGTTTTTTTGTGGACCCTAGGAATCTGCTTTTCGGCAAAAGCTAATGGCGATTCGAATAAACCAAACCAAACGCTCCTCTCCTCTCCCACCCTGACCAAGGGGCTGAAGAAGCAGCCTACTCACAGACCACCTGAAGAGGGCGCTGTGGTTTTTGTTTTCCAAATTAAATGAACACTGTCAGTGTGGGTCTTAAAGTTTACAATTGTGTAATGACTTTCTCTCTTAATTAAAATGGTAAATTTCATTACATGTTTATTTGAGAAAACCCTGTCCTGGGAAAGTTTTTGAGAGTGTGAGAATATGTTAACTGAGCATTTTTGAGAAGAGTGGCACAATCCCCACAACAACACATCACATGCCAGTGTCAGCCGGCCACTGTTTTACAGCAGTCAGAGCTGTGGATTGGCAGTATTTAAAGTATTTAAGTAAAAAAAACTTTAATGTACTACTTAAGTAGTTTTTTTGTGGAATCTTTACTTTACTATTTATATTTTTGACAACGTTTACTCCACTACATTCGTAAAGAAAATAATGTACTTTTTAATCCATACATTTTCCTTGACACCCAAAAGTACTCGTTACATTTTGAATGCTGAACTGGAGAGGAAAATTCTCCAATTCCCCCACTTATCAAGAGAACATCCCTGCTCATCCCTACTGCCTCTGATTTGGCGGACTCACTCACAAATGCTTCATTTGTAAATTATGTCTGAGTGTTGGAGTGTGCCCCTGACTATCCGTAAATTAAAAAAACAAGAAAATAGTGCCGTCTGGTTTGCCATATATAAGGAATTTGAAAGTATTTATACTTTTACTTCTGATACTTAAGTATATTTAAAATCAAATACTTTAAAACTTTTACTCAAGTAGCATTTTACTGGGTGATTTTCACTTTTACTTTACTCATTTTCTGTTTAGGCATCTTTACTTTTACTCAAGTATGACAATTGGGTACTTTTTTCATCACTATGTATCCGGCAGCAGAGGCGAAGTGTGTTTCAGACAGGTTCCGCCCAGACAACAGTTCAGAAGTCAGAGGTCAAGGCAACAGGAAGTGACAAACTGGCAAATGAAGAGGTGACAGCCCCTAAGCTGCAATAAGAAGACCTAACCCCCCAGCTTTATAACACACAAATG
This sequence comes from Oncorhynchus mykiss, assembly GCF_057628025.1. NCBI lineage: Eukaryota > Metazoa > Chordata > Actinopteri > Salmoniformes > Salmonidae > Oncorhynchus > Oncorhynchus mykiss. The sequence continues at coordinate 44,015,056 of NC_143025.1, forward strand.
GTTCTGGGCTGCACCAGCTAATGAAACACATCCCCCCCTTACTGTGTGGGTGTGTGCATGTTTGGTTTTACTATCATTGTGGGGACCATAAGTCCTCACAAGGATAGTAAATCCATGAAAATTGGACTAGTTTGCTTAATTTTGCTGGTCCCCACGAGGAAAAAGGCTATTTTAGGCTTAGAGGTTAGGTTTAGGGTTAGCGTTACAATTAGGTATAGGGGTTAGGTTTATGGTTAGAAGTTACGGTTTGGGTTAAGGTTAGGTTTAGGAGTTAGGATTGAAGAAAAATTGGATTTTGAATGGGAATCAATTGTTTGGTCCTCACAAGGATAGTCAAACAAAAGTGTCTGTTTGTTTGTGTGTGTGTGTGTGTGTGTGTGTGTGTGTGTCTTACCTAAAGAATGGGCAGCGGTGGTTTTAGAGCTGAAGAATCGTCCTAGTCCCAGATCTCCCAGCTTCACCACTCCTGTGGCTGTTATGAACACATTAGCTGGCTTTATATCTGTAGAGAGGACAGGGTACATAGTTCAAGTTGAAGTTAAAAGTGTACGCATGTGTGCGTGCGTGTGTGTGTGTGTGTGTAGTACCTCTGTGCATGACCCGTCGGGAGTGCATGTGTTCCAGCGCACTGCACAGCTGGACAAAGTACTTCCACACTGTCCTCTCTGGAATTAACCTCCGCTGCTTCTTGAAGTGCTGCATAGATACACACAGCACAACAATGTCAGACAACATACACAAGCTTAACATACACAACTTACTAGCTAAGCCCCTCGAGTCCCTCTGTATGTATTTGACTCCATCGTTAATATGATGCAGACCTCTCTCTTTTTGCCTCTCTCGCTACCCTCTCCCTGACCTCTCTCTTTCCCCTCGCTCTGCTTCTCTGTCCCTTTTTCCTTCTACCCACCCCCCCTCCCTCCTCTCGCTCACTCTTTCTTTCTCATACCGAGCCCTTTCTCATTTTCATTATGCTGCGATGGAAAGCACATGAGTTCTCAGAACCAGAGAAAAGGCATTTTGGGGTTATGTTCAAAACGCTCACATCTGGTATATAGCTCCTACATATATATGTAAACCAGTCACACACAAACTACACAACACACAATTCCCACAACCCTAACCCCCTCTCCCTAACCCCCTCACCCTCCCAGCAGCTCCTAGCGGTCGATTATGACTTCATTCTGTTTCAGAGGTCACAGAAACAGTCACCGTGCGACAGGATTACCGGAAATCAATGGTACGAGTGATGGGACAAAGTTTATGCAAACTATCAGCTAGGGCGGCGTAATAGCCAATCGGGTGAGAAATGGACTGGCGAGCTAGCTTTGTTGCTGTGCTGGATGGGATACTGATTGGCAAAAACTAGCAAAAATGGAGCGCAGAGAGAGAGTGACGGAACGGAAAAGATAGCGAGAAACAGAGAGAGGAAATGGGAACAATAGTTGAGAAAGAGAGAGTGAACAGGAATGATAGCAAGAAAGTGTGTGCGCACGTGCATCTGTCAGTGTGTGTATGTGTGTGTGTGCGCTTGCGTCTGTCCCAGCGTGCGTCCCATGTGTGTGCGCTTGCGTAGGTGCACGTGTGTGAAATAGAGAGACCTTGGCCCACATCCAAACAAAGGCAGCATGGTGGGCCATTCTTCCCCTTGCCCCACATTAGCATATCAGAGAAGTGTTTGATGTCAATGGGGAAGCAGAAGAAAGCCTTCCATGCCTTCCACTGCAAAAACTGCACATGCAATATTCTGTAAGTGCATGCAAATCAAGTACCATTTGATTTTATTAGAATCCTGAGATGGTCAGGGCAAGTGCCAGGAAGAGGAAGGGAGAGAAGGGGGGGGGGGGCACCACAGTGTAAGAATGGTGTATTTACTTCATATTGCGGCAGGGCAGTGAAGGGGGAGCGAAGAGGTTCGTAGTCATGATACCAACCTCTGGACTGGCACAGTTTAATTAGGAAAACAAATTATTTGAAGAGAGGGCAAGAGCGAAGGAAGACCTGTGTATGTAGGTCCGTGTGTGTCAGCACGTGTCTGTGCCCGGGTGTGTGTAGTGTGCCATGTGGTATCTCTCACAGGCAGTGCTAATCGTGCTGTCCTAATTTGCAGTGTGAGACAGCATTGGATGGTTGGACATTGAGAGCTGCAGTAGATGAGTGCTAGGGGCTTGTTGAGATGCTCATACACCCTGGCTAGGCATCATTTATACATGGAGAGGCTGCTCTGCCCAGGGTTTTACATACATACATACATAACATACCACTAATTTGACACTGGCATGAGTGAAGAATGTGAATACTATGGTTCTGGTGGAGAGTTGTCCTGTATGAGAGATTACAGCAGGCAAACACATTTGACATAAGAGTTAAGCAAAAGTAGATCACTATGGCGGCCTACTGTTTATGATCACCGGAGTGGACCATCACTATAGTGGATCGCCAGTAGATCAGCACCAGAGATCACCACTTCAGCGGGTCAACAGGGTAGTAGATCACCAGGGTGGATTCCAGTGAGGAAGGTTGACCTGCGTGGGAGCATCAAATATCTTACCTTGATCATCCGGGAGAGGTCACCAGCATCGGCCAGCTCCAGCACAATGTTCAGCTCATTCTCCTCAATAAATGATGCATGGTACTTGATCACGTTTGGGTGGTTCAGTTGCTGTACGAGAGAGAGAGAAACAGAGAAAGAGAGATGATGAGAGAGGGAAAGAGAGAGAGGGGGAAAAATAGAGATATAGCGAGAGAGCGTGCGAGAGAGAATAGATGAGGGAACAATGACTGTTTAACTGGCTCCCAGGGTTTGTAAAGCTTTGTGAAATCAACACATATTTTGTCCCAAGTCTCCAACCAATGACCCCTTCTTACACAGATATAATATACCACACAATGTGACAACGAGTATGTTAAAGTGTTGAAATCCTTTCAAATAACCATTATCAGGTGCTCCTATGATGTGTAATGTTGTCGGTCATTTGGCTGGCCACGCCGGTGTAGAAACCGCATAGTTGAATGAGAAGGCTATGGCTTTGTCCTGTGTGTGTGACAGAGCAGTGTGACATGTCGACAACAACCATTGTCTGATTACAACAGGCTGCTGTTCCACACAGCTCTCAACACGCCGCTGGCAGAGAAATAAATAGATCTAGAAAACCCTCTCATTTTCTCAACCGATTATTTCCTGTTGATCGGTCAATAAGTGACTAACCACATCAGGTGCAGTCAGACAGAGAGAGGGGAGGGAGAGAGTGAGAGAGAGCTACAGTAGACGTGTTGTGTGTCAGGGGTTGTGATGTGAGCAGCGATAGCGGGGCCCAGGCATGCGGTATGACACTGCTCCGACGTGATTAAAGAAATGTTCACTCTGTGGACTGATCCACAGGAGAAGCAACGTATACATACTGTACACACACACACATACAAACAAACACTGCAGCAGACATATTTTTGGATCAGGGTTGCAGCTCTGTGATGCGTCATTTCAGAGCAAGAGAAACATCCATGTGCCCCCCCCCCCATCCCATCTCTCTTCTTCCCCTACTCACGCTGACCCGTGAAGACCCTGGCCATGCTAAGAGATATGACTGTAGATGCTGGCTCCCCAGCTCCAGGCCTGGACAGCTACAGGGTGTGTGTGCAGGCAGGGCCAGGCTTCTGTCCAGTTAGTTCAGGTTAAATGAGGTTAATGTGAGCAGGCTTCAGGACTGCCTGTGAAACAGACTGGAGTAATTGAATCTGAGCCGGACACTGGGACTGGGCTGGGGGTGTACTGCATCCCATCTCACAGAACTCACGTAAGGTTAGGATGGACATAAACTATAACACAAAGGCTGAGAGATGGACAGAGAAATGTGAGAGTGAGCGAGTAACATTGTGCTCCGGCATAATGTATCAATACGTCATGCCAATGAAGCAAATTTATATACATCAATATATATACAGTATATGCTTTTTAGCAGACGCCTTTCTCCAAAGCGACTTACAGTCATGCGTGCATATATTTTACGTATGGGTGGCCCCGGGAATCAAACCCATAACCCTGGCAGTACAGGCACCATGCTCTACCAACTGAGCCATACAGGACAACAGGATCATCTAGCCTACACTTTACAAAGCATATGAACAGATAGAGAGACAGACAGACAGAGGACCGTGAGCATGCATGCCAGCATGTGTGTGTGTGTGTCAGGCCCATGGCAGTGTGCATCTCATTACTCTGATTTGGCTGTGTGTCGTGTTGTCCTGTCTACTGGGGTAGAAGGATGGATAGATGGAAGGAAGGCTGGATTCCCCTGTTCACAATCTGGCCTTGTTAGCCCTGCCCAGTACACACACACACACACACACACACACACACACACACACACACACACACACACACACACACACACACACACACACACAGTTGGAATTAACCACCACAACCATTAGCACTCACACAGAAGAGACAGAGCAGAGAAAGCACACACACACTCGAGGAGGGATAAAGAGGGGTGAGGGAGAGAGAGGGGGAGGGACGGAGTGACATATCTTGTGCATCAGCCTCCTGAGCCCTAGAATGGAGGAGAGAGGGGGAAATGGAGGTAGGGAAAAAGAGGGGGCATGTGGCTAAGCCTGGCATAACACCAGTCTCCTCTGTGGTTGGCTAATGCAGACCTCATCAAATCAAAATCAAATCAAATTTTATTGGTCACATACACATGTTTAGCAGATGTTATTGCGGGTGTAGCAAAATGCTTGGTGTGTATGGAGGTGTGCATGGAGGTGTGCAAGGTGTGTATGGAAGAGAGAGTAACGTGTTATGAACAGAGTTAGCAACAACCTGGAGAACACACACACCTCTGATCACAGAGACAGAGGGAGTTATTCAACCTGTCATTAATTTGTTCGTTAGCTTTTGAGACCAGAGACAAGCAAAGCATGTTTAAGGTAGTTTGATCAATGAAAACACTTCATTTAAAGAAGAAAGACAAAAGACAAAAAGATGAGGGGCGTGGGGTGGGGCGTGGGAGGGGGGGGACAAAACATCAAAAGACACACAAGGGAGTCTGCTAAATTTCCATGGCGATCCACTATTGCCCCCCTTCTAAACAATACTGAGAGAAAAAAAAATGAAATGTTTTGGGCATTAAAAAAAAAAAGAGTCAATGTAAGCCTGGAGGAGTCTCTCACACACACACACACACACACACAAAAGAGGGAGGCACACACACAGCACAGAAAAAGACACACAAACACACTCGCATGCAGGCGTCTGGTACAGATCAATTGTTTTCTCGCTCGCTCTGGTTCTTTACCTTTAGGAGATCTATTTCTTTGATGCAATCTTGCCGAGCTTTGGCATCCATCAAGTCGAATATCTATCAAGAGATCAAAAGGAGAGATTGTTGCAGCATGTTCAAGGAAAGGAGAAAGAGAGAGAAGGAAAAAACACTAATAGAATGACAACAAAACATCATGGCTGCTGATGCTATATGTAATGACACACACACACACACACACACACACCTCTCAGCAGCAGTCAGTGATGCTCTCAGCCACAATAATAACGCATCACCCCATTTCTTCATTCATAAACATTTCAACTATCCTATGAGAGTACAATTACCATAATGCTAATTAGACCTATAGCTACAGTACACTACCTTTCACAACTGTGGCTGTTGAACAAGTTGAGGAGACTGAAGGACTTGGTGTTTCCTTAGATTGTAAACGGTCCCGGTCAAAACATATCGATTTAATGGTCTGTCTGTAATAAAGACATGCTCTGCTTTTTGACACCACACTCCACAAAGCGGGGCGGCAGGTAGCCTAGTGGTTAGAGTGTTGGACTAGCAACCGAAAGGTTGCAAGATCGAAATCCCGAGCTGACAAGGTAAAAAATCAGGTTCTGCCCCTTAACAAGGCAGTTAACCCGCTGTTCCTAGGCTGTCATTGAAAATAAGAGTTTGTTGTTAACTGACTTGCCTAGTTAAATAAAAAAATTAAAAGCAAGTCCTTGTCTTGATTCTTTTTCAGTCATATGGTCAAATGTTGCAAAGAAAGACCTAGTCAAGCTGCAGCTGGCCCAGAACAGAGCGGCACGTTTTGCTCTTCCTTGTAATCAGAGGGCTATTATTAATACTACGTGTGCAGTCTCTTTTGGCGAAGAGTTGAGGAAAGACTGACTGCGTCACTTCTTGTTTTTATAAGAAACATTCATGTGTTGGAAATTCCAAATTGCTTGCATCATCAACTTACCCCACCAGACATGCCACCAGGGGTCTTTTCAAAGTCCAGAACAAATTCAAGAAAACAGTGTTATACAGAACCATGAGTGCATGGAACTCCCTTCCACCTCATATAGCGCTATTGAACAGCAAACCTGGTTTCAAAAAACAAATAAAGCAACACCTCACTGAACAACGGCTTTCCCTCATGTGACCTACTTGTTGTGTGTATGTACTGACATGTACAGTGCCTTGCGAAAGTATTCGGCCCCCTTGAACTTTGCGACCTTTTGCCACATTTCAGGCTTCAAACATAAAGATATAAAACTGTATTTTTTTGTGAATAATCAACAACAAGTGGGACACAATCATGAAGTGGAACGACATTTATTGGATATTTCAAACTTTTTTAACAAATCAAAAACTGAAAAATTGGGCGTGCAAAATTATTCAGCCCCCTTAAGTTAATACTTTGTAGCGCCACCTTTTGCTGCGATTACAGCTGTAAGTCGCTTGGGGTATGTCTCTATCAGTTTTGCACATCGAGAGACTGACATTTTTTCCCATTCCTCCTTGCAAAACAGCTCGAGCTCAGTGAGGTTGGATGGAGAGCATTTGTGAACATCAGTGTTCAGTTCTTTCCACAGATTCTCGATTGGATTCAGGTCTGGACTTTGACTTGGCCATTCTAACACCTGGATATGTTTATTTTTGAACCATTCCATTGTAGATTTTGCTTTATGTTTTGGATCATTGTCTTGTTGGAAGACAAATCTCCGTCCCAGTCTCAGGTCTTTTGCAGACTCATCAGGTTTTCTTCCAGAATGGTCCTGTATTTGGCTCCATCCATCTTCCCATCAATTTTAACCATCTTCCCTGTCCCTGCTGAAGAAAAGCAGGCCCAAACCATGATGCTGCCACCACCATGTTTGACAGTGGGGATGGTGTGTTCAGGGTGATGAGCTGTATTGCTTTTACGCCAAACATAACGTTTTGCATTGTTGCCAAAAAGTTCAATTTTGGTTTCATCTGACCAGAGCACCTTCTTCCACATGTTTGGTGTGTCTCCCAGGTGGCTTGTGGCAAACTTTAAAAAACACCTTTTATGGATTTCTTTAAGAAATGGCTTTCTTCTTGCCACTCTTCCATAAAGGCCAGATTTGTGCAATATACGACTGATTGTTGTCCTATGGACAGAGTCTCCAACCTCAGCTGTAGATCTCTGCAGTTCATCCAGAGTGATCATGGGCCTCTTGGCTGCATCTCTGATCAGTCTTCTCCTTGTATGAGCTGAAAGTTTAGAGGGACGGCCAGGTCTTGGTAGATTTGCAGTGGTCTGATACTCCTTTCATTTCAATATTATCGCTTGCACAGTGCTCCTTGGGATGTTTAAAGCTTGGGAAATCTTTTTGTATCCAAATCCGGCTTTAAACTTCTTCACAACAGTATCTCAGACCTGCCTGGTGTGTTCCTTGTTCTTCATGATGCTCACTGCACTTTTAACGGACCTCTGAGACTATCACAGTGCAGGTGCATTTATACGGAGACTTGATTACACACAGGTGGATTGTATTTATCATCATTAGTCATTTAGGTCAACATTGGATCATTCAGAGATCCTCACTGAACTTCTGGAGAGAGTTTGCTGCACTGAAAGTAAAGGGGCTGAATAATTTTGCACGCCCAATTTTTCAGTTTTGATTTGTTAAAAAAGTTTGAAATATCCAATAAATGTCGTTCCACTTCATGATTGTGTCCCACTTGTTGTTGATTCTTCACAAAAAAATACAGTTTTATATCTTTATGTTTGAAGCCTGAAATGTGGCAAAAGGTCGCAAAGTTCAAGGGGGCCGAATACTTTCGCAAGGCACCTGTTCTGAAAGGCTCCAGAGTCTGCAACACCATTAACCAAGAGACACCACCAAGCAAGCGGCACCATGAAGACCAAGGAGCTCTCCAAACAGGTCAGAGACAAAATTGTGGATAAGTACAGATCAGGGTTGGGTTAAAAAAAATATATCAGAAACTTTGAACATCATACGGAGTGCCATTACATCCATTATTTAAAAAATTTAATAATATGGCACCACAACAAACCTGCCAAGAGAGAGCCACCTACCAAAACTCATGGACCAGGCAAGGAAGGCATTAATCAGAGGCAACTAAGAGATCAAAGATAACCCTGAAGGAGCTGCAAAGCTCCACAGCATAGATTGGAGTATCTGTTCATGGCACCACTTTAAGCCGTACACTCCACAGAGATGGTCTTTACAGAAGAAAGGCCAGAAAAAAGCCATTGCTTAAAGAAAAAAATAAGCAAACACAGCATGTGGCAGACTCCCCAAACATACGGAAGTAGGCACTCTGGTCAGATGAGACTAAAATTGAGCTTTTTGGCCATCAAGGAAAACGCTACTTCTGGCACAAACCCAACACCTCACATCACCCCGAGAACACCATCCCCACAGTGAAGCATGGTGGTGGCAGCATCATGCTGTGGGGATGTTTTTCATTGGCAGGGACTGGGAAACTGGTCAGAATTGAATAAATTATTGATGGCGCTAAATACAGGGAAATTCTTGAGGGAAACCTGTTTCAGTCTTCCAGAGATTTGAGACTTGGACAGGGGCTCACTTTCCAGCAGGCCAATGACCCTAAGCATACTGATTAAGCAACACTCAAGTGGTTCATTGGGAAACATTTAAAAGTATTGGAACGGCCTAGTCAAAGCCCAGACCTCAATCCAATTGAGAGGCATCTGTGATATTACTTAAAGCTTGCTGTACACCAGCGGATCCCATCCAACTTGAAGGAGCTGTAGCAGTTTTGCCTTGACGAATGGGCAAAAATCCCAGTGGCTAGATGTGCCAAGCTTAGAGAGACATACCCCAAGAGACTTGTAGCTGTAATTTCTGCAACAGGTGGCTCTACAGAGTATTGACTTTTTTTGGGGGGGGGGTTGTTATGCACGCTCAAGTTTTTTTATTTTCTTATTTCTTGTTTGTTTCACAATAAAAAATATTTGGCATCTTCAAAGTCATAGGCATGTTGTGTAAATCAAATGATACAAACTCTATTTTAATTTGAGGTTGTAAGGCAACAAATTAGTAAAAATGCCAAAGGGGGTGAATACATTCGCAAGCCACTCTAGTCACTATATTATGGTCAATATATCCAATGGGTGTGGATACAGCTTTAGAACAAAGTTCTGCAGAATTAGTAAAGATATTTACACACTTGGATGATGAGCGGACAGCATGGTCACCCAGAAAACAGGCCCCTCTTAACATCACACACATCAAGAATTTCACACATATTATCCAGATCATGACTGTTAGCAACTGTTGTCCAATAGCAGCACCCAAAAGGAGAAGCTTTTGATGAGGCAGGTGAATCAGCAACCACAACACTATAACAACATTAGATATGAGATCCTCTCTAACCTTTACAGGAATATGACTCTGGACATATGCAACACCACGTCCTCCATAGGCATTTCTGTATATGTTACATCCCTGTATTACTACTGCTATATAAAAGGAATTATCTAAGTGAGTCTCAGAGAGGCAGTATATGAATGGGTTAGGTTAGGCAGTATATGAATGTTATCTTAGTAAGTTATTGATTTATTGAACCTTATTTCTAAGGCTACATATATTTATATGGGCTATCTATTCTTAGTCCTTTTCTGGGTAGCTTGTCAGACATAATATGGAGGAAAAACTTAGGGCTGCCCCCCCCCCCCCCCCCCAAAAAAATAATCTTGGTCGACCGAAAGTTGTCTGTTCTTTCAACCAAACGAGTGGACAACATTTTTTTACTTGTATTTTTCCATATATAGACATGTTTCAATAAAATCAACTACATTAATTGAGCTGGTCTGATGCTTTATGCTTAGCATTTGATGAAATAAGACAAATGTCTCAGGAGGGTGCCAGAGATCTAGATAACCAGAACAAAAACAAAACGTAACCTGACCCAACTGTTCTCCTCCAGTTTCTAAAACTGTTTGAATGATGTCTGTGAGTATAACAGAACTCATATGGCAGGCAAAAACCTGAGAAGAAATCCAAACAGGAAGTGGGAAATCTGAGGATCGATTTTCAACCCAGCCCCTATTGAATACACAGTGGGATAATGGTTATGTTGCACTTCCTAAGGCTTCCAACCGTCTTTAGAAACTTGAACGAGGCTTCTACTGTATTGTGGGGCCGGATGAGAGCTCTTTGAGTCTGTGGTCTGGCAGAGAACCAGGTCCTGGTCATGCGCATTTCACATGATAGTGACCTGCGTTCCATGGCTTTCTACAGACAATGGAATTCTCCAGTTGGAACGTTATTGTAGATTTATGATAACAACATCCTAAAGATTGATTCTGTACTTAGTTTGACAAGTTTCTTCAACCTGAAATATACATTTTTGAAGTAAATAAGGGAATATTTATAATGTTATTTCTGATTGCTGTTGACTCCAACATGGCGGAATTTTTTTTTTTTTTTCTGAGCGCCGTCTCAGATTATTGCATGGTTTGCTTTTTCCGTAAATTTTGTAAAAAATCTGACACAGCGGTTGCATTAAGGAGAGGTATATCTATATTTCCATGTCTAACCATTGTATTTATTGACATTTATAATGAGTATTTATGTAAAATGATGTGGCTCTCTGCAATATCACCAGATGTTTTTTGGAACTAGTGAACGTAATGCGCCAATGTAAATTGAGATTTTTTTTATATAAAAATGAACTTTATCAAACAAAACAGATGTAGTGTGTAACATGAAGTCCTATGAGTGTCATCTGATGAAAATCATCAAATGTTAGTGATTCATTTTATCTCTATTTGTGCTTTTTGAGACTCTCTTTGGCTGGAAAAATGGCTGAATTTTTCTGTGAGTTGGTGGTGACTTAACATAATCGTTTGTGGTGCTTTCGCTGTAAAGCCTTTTTGAAATCGGACACTGTGGTGGGATTAACAACACGATTATCTTTAAAACGGTAGATACATGTACGTTTGAGGAATTTTAATTATGAGATTCTGTTGTTTTGAATTTGGTGCCCTGCACTTTCACTGGCTGTTGTCATATCGATCCCGTTAACGGGATTGCAGCCCTAAGAAGTTTTTAACCCCTCTGAGCATGGAACCCGCTAGCGGGCTGAAATTCCACAACATACGGTGATCGCTACATAAATAGTCATATTAAACATTCATGTGTCTCACATGTATCGAAAGCCTATAATCTTGCTAATCCAACTGCGTTGTCAGATTTAAAAAAGGATTTACTATTGCCTGAGAGAAACCGATTTGAAGACAACAAGTCATGACATCATTGTGCACCAATGATTTGCCCGCTGTTTCATTGATTGACTGAATTTTAACCCAATGACCACTTATCGTCTTGAAATCTAGCTGGGTAGATAGCCAATGAGTTGAGGAACACTGCAATATGCAATGGTTATGTGTTGGAAGACCAACCCATGTAGGAAACTCCTGCGTAAAGACGTTCATTCGCCATTGAACAGTCATACTGGAAGGAGCCAAGCTTGTGGCGCACAGCCCTTTTTCGGTAACGTGCATCTTCAGCTGTTTATATATCGAACATCATGGCGAATAAGTCAGGGAAAGCTAAATCTAAGACTAGATATACAAATGTAGACAAAATTATAGAGCAAATTGATCGTGACAGTGAAACAGATCTTCTTTTGGAAGAAGATTCAGCTAGCGAACATAGCTTTGACTCCAAAATGGAAGTATATTTTTTGAATGGCGAGGACATCGTTTTGGACTGATAAGTTCTTCTCATGCTAATGCCGTTGTTTGATATTAATAATATAAAATATTCTTTGTGATTTTTAAAAACATTTTATTTGCAATATATAAAAATGTAATGAAATGTGTAAAGTACACATTGTCTATGCGTTGTGGGTGGGGGTATGTTTGTAAATATGTGAATGACCCTTAGCCTATGTTTGTGTGTGTGTAATATATATATCTATCTATCTATCTATCTATCTATCTATCTATCTATCTATCTATCTATCTATCTATCTATCTATCTATCTATCTATCTATCTATCTATCTATCTATCTATCTATCTATCTATCTATCTATCTATCTATCTATATATATATATATATATATATATATATATATATATATATATATATATATATAAATAAATATAATGGAGTAGAATTTTAACAGCAAACCCACACATCGCAACACAGCGACCATGCTTCCTCCTCTCAGTCTACATATTATGGATTAGAGGGAGCATTGTTGAGATGCGTGTGTCTGCCGCTCCACCCCACCTCCACATGAAATAGCCTATTTGAGGCTGTTGAGGGGAGGGCAGGCCCACTACAATGGCCAAAGTGAAATGGAACAGCACTTTATGTTCCCTGTACTTTATATATCTGTTTATTATACCTGTTGATACAGGGCTCATATGTGAAACTATTCTAACTGAACATTTTCTTTCACAGTGACACTGACTCCGAATGGGAGCCCCCAGTGCCAAGGTGTCTATCCCCCACTGAAGCTGGTTCATCCAGCCGGACACCCGTTGTCTCCGGCTCCACACCTCCCGGGCCATCTAGAGGTGTGAAGGCACTGACAAAGAAGCGGAGGAGGGGAAGTGTGCCACCTGCTAACGAAGGGACAGAAGGGCATTGGCACACTGTCCTAGAAGATGATGTGGAGCCACCTCAACCAACATTTAGGCCGAAAAGGGAGCCAGGACCTCAGGTGAGTATGACATCAACTTACAGCCCCCTTCAGCTTTTTCAGCTGTTTTTCACCCAATCCGTTGTCGAGTCGCTCGTGTCTAACACGAATAAGTATGGGGAGAAGAAGCAAGCAGGCAAAAAGGTAGCATGGAAGCCCATATCCATGTCAGACCTCTTCTGCTACCTTTCACTGGTCGTCTACATGGGGCTGGTGAAGCTGAAAAGCCTGAGGGACTACTGGAAAACATAATCTCTCTACCAACTGCCTTTCTCCATGACTGTTATGTCTTGCAAAAGGTTTCTGGTTATTTTACAGACGCTTCATATCAGTGACCCAAAGGATGACCGTGCTTCTACATTTGCATTGCTTGATGGTTGGGGTTTTAGGCTGGGGCTATATAAATAGATTTGATAGAGGACTGAGGGTCTTCCGAATATTGAAAGTGTGTAAATAGTTACCCATGTTATTTTGTAAATATATATATATATCTCAATTCAGTCATATTTTGCCTCCGACCACATTTTCGGTTCAAGCATAAATTGGCTCTTAGTATCGGCCTCCACAATGAATTACTTCACTGAGATGGTCGCAAGTTTAAATACAACTTAGCCAAATACATTTAAACTACATTTTTCACAATTCCTGACATTTAATACTAGTAAAAATTCCCTGTCTAGGTGAGTTAGGATCCCCACTTTATTTTAACAATGTGAAATGTCAGAATAATAGTAGAGAGAATGATTTATTTCAGCTTTTATTTCTTTCATCACATTCCAAGTGGGTCAGAAGTTTACATACGCTCAATTAATATTTGATAGCATTGCCTTTAAATTGTTTAACTTGGGTCAAACGTTTTGGGTAGCCGTCCACAAAATGATTGCAAAAGGGTTTTCTAATGATCAATTAATTAGCCTTTTAAAATGCTAAACTTGGATTAGCTAACACAACGTGCAATTGGAACACAGGAGTGACTGTTGCTGATAATGGGCTTCTGTACGCCTATGTAGATATTCCATTGAAAAAAAAATCTGCCGTTTCCAACAATGTCTACACTGTATTTCTGATCAGTTCGGTGTTATTTTAAATGAACAAAAAATGTCTTAGTGACCCCAAACTTTTGAAATGTAGTGCATATATTTATATTCGTTACTGCTCGACTAAAACAATATCGGTCGACCAACAGCCTAACAACCAAACAATTAACCAGTTGACTAATTGGGGTCAGTCCTAAAAAAAACTACATTAAATTAAAAACCTTGTTTGGCTAATAGTCAGTCAATCAGGCACTTGTGAGTGTCAGTTGGTGTGTGTGTGATGTTGGGCTAAAGCTATTGACCCGGAAGCTTGGCTTGCTCACTCCTCCCAGGCTTGTGGTTGGGAGGGTAGACAATAAGCCAGTCGTAGCGGATGTAAGCAATGTTCCCACGCTCTCTGGCAGCTTTCATAGCTGGAATAAGTTATTTCCGCTGCTGGCGCACAGCTTCACATAAGTCCTCATTGTGGAAGATGTTGGTTCCTCTCAAGTTCTTGGCTCTCTCCAGAACAGCCATCTGGTCATTGAACCTTAGCAACTTGACCGCTATCAGCCTGGGTCTTTCACCTGGGCTGGTTTTAAGTTTTATAGACCTGCGCTCCACCTCAATCTTTCCATGATCGATCTGCATATTTTCAGCGAAATTTTTCTCACTTTCTCCTCAGACTCATGTCTGGTATGCCATCCACAACCATGTTATTCCTCCTGGATTGTTCCTCCAGATAATCCATTTTCCCAGTCACTGTTAATAATGATACACAAACAGTGTTGATGTCATCTCGTGTGGACGACAGGAAAAGGTGGGCCGAACAGGCTCCAATTAATATCAACAGGGCTGTAGTGGAACGGGTTGAGAGTTCCACATTACGAGTGTCCACATTACCAACAAACTATCATGGTCCAAACACACCAAGATAGTCGTGAAGAGGGCATGACGACACCTTTCCCCCTCGGGAGAGGGGAAGAGAAAAAAAAACAACTTTCCAGAAATAAGTCTCTCACTGTTGCCGCTTGTTAAAGACCCTCCTCAGCCCCCTGCTGTGCCCTGGACACAATATGTGAATTAATTGCACCCCACTTATCGTCAAAGTTTATACTGTTAGGTGACCTAAACTGGGATATGTTTAACACCCCGGCCATCCTACAATCTAAGCTAGATGCCCTCAATCTCACACAAAATGAGCAAGGAACCTACCAGGTACAACCCTAAATCCGTAAACACGGGCACCCTCATATCATCCTGACCAACCTACCCTCTAAATACACCTCTGCTGTCTTCAACCAGGATCTCAGGGATCACTGCCTGTATCCGTGGTCAAACAACTACCCTCATTAATGTCAAACGCTCCCTAAAACACTTCCGTGAGCAGGCTTTTTTAATTGACCATGCCCGGGTATCCTGGAAGGATATTGACCCCATTCCGTCAGTAGAGGATGCCTGGTTATTCTATTAAAGTGCTTTCTGCACCATCTTAAATAAGCATGCCCCATTCAAAAAATGTAGAACTAAGAACAGATATATCCCTTGGTTCACTCCAGACTTGACTGCCCTTGACCAGCACAAAAACATCCTGTGGCATACTGCATTAGCATCGAAAATCCCCCGACATATGCAACTTTTCAGGGAAGTCAGGAACCAATATACACAGGCAGTTAGGAAAGCAAAGGCTTGCTTATTCAAACAGGAATTTACATCCTGTAGCACAAACTCCAAAAAGTTTTGGGACACTGTAAAGTCCATGGGGAATAAGAGCACCTCCTCCCAGCTGCCCACTGCACTGAAGCTCGGAATAACACACTACCGATAAATCTACGATAATTGAGAATTTCAATAAACATTTTTCTACGGCTGGTCATGCTTTCCACCTGGCTATTCCTACCCCAGTCAACAGCTCTGCACCCCCCACAGCAACATACCTAAGCCTCCCCCATTTATCCTTCAGCCAAATCCAGATAGCTGATGATCTGAGAGCTGCAAAATCTGACCAACAAATAGGCTGGGCTAGACAATCTGGACCCTCTCTTTCTAAAATTATCCGCCACAATTGTTGCAACCCTCATTACTAGCCTGTTCAACTTCTCTTTCGTATCATCTGAGATCCCTAAAGATTGGAAAGCTGCGAGGTCATCCCCCTCTTCAAAGGGGGAGAAACTCTAGAGCCAAACTGTTACAGACCTATATCTATCCTACCCTGCCTTTCTAAAGTCTTCGAAAGCAAAGTTAACAAAACAGATCACTGACCATTTCGAATCCCACCGTACCTTCTCCGCTATGCAATCTGGTTTCCGAGCTGGTCATGGGTGACCCTCAGCCATGCTCAAGGTCCTAAACGATATCATAACCGCCATCGATAAAATACAATAGTCTGCAGCCATCTTCATCAACCTGGCCAAGGCTTGACTCTGTCAATCACCATATTCTTATCTAAAATGACTGCCTCGCCTAGTTCACCAACTACTTCTCAGATAGAGTTTAGTGTGTCAAATCGGAGGGCTTGTTGTCCGGACCTCTGACAGTCTATGGGGGTGCCACAAGGTTCAATTCTCGGGCCGACTCTTTTCTCTGTATATGTCAATGCAATGATGTCGCTCTTGCTGCTGGTGATTCTCTGATCCACCTCCACACAGATGACACCATCCTGTATACTTCTGGCTCTTCTTTGGACACGGTGT
This sequence comes from Oncorhynchus mykiss, assembly GCF_057628025.1. Classification (NCBI taxonomy): domain Eukaryota; kingdom Metazoa; phylum Chordata; class Actinopteri; order Salmoniformes; family Salmonidae; genus Oncorhynchus; species Oncorhynchus mykiss. The sequence continues at coordinate 44,031,699 of NC_143025.1, forward strand.
TAACAAACCTCCAGACGAGCTTCAATGCCATACAACACTCCTTCCATGGCCTCCAACTGCTCATAAATGCAAGTAAACTAAATCGCTGATGGATGGTTCGACTACAAAAACATAGGTGTCTGGTTAGAGTGTAAACTCTCCTTAAAGACTCACATTAAGCATCTCCAATACAAAATTAAATCTAGAATCGGCTTCCTATTTCGCAACAAAGCATCCTTCCCTCATGCTGTCAAACATACCCTCGTAAAACTGACTATCCTACCGATCTTTGACTTCGGCGATGTCATTTACAAAATAGCCTCCAACAATCTACTCAGTAAATTGGATGTAGTCTATCACAATGCCATCCGTTTTGTCACCGAAGCCCCAAATACTACCCACCACTGCGACCTGTATGCTCTCGTTGGCTGGCCCTCGCTACATATTCATCGCCAAACCCACTGGCTCCAGGTCATCTATAAGTCTTTGCTAGGTAAAGCTCCACTTTATCTCAGCTCACTGGTCACCATAGCAGCACCCACCCGTAGCACGCGCTCCAGTAGGTATATTTCACTGGTCATCCCCAAAGCCAATTTCTCCTTAGGCCACCTTTCCTTCCAGTTCTCTGCTGCAAATGACTGGAATGAATTGCAAAAATTACTGAAGCTGGAGTCTTATATCTCCCTCACCAACTTTAAGCATCAGCTGTCAGAGCAGCTTACCGATCATTTCGGCTGTACACAGCCCATCTGTAAAGAGCCCACCCAACTACCTCATCCCCATATTGTTACTTATTTTTTTACTCCTTTGCACCCAATCTCTACTTGCATATTCATCTTCTGCACATCTATCACTCCAGTGTTAATTGCTAAATGGTAATTATTTCGCCACTATGGCCTATTTATTTCCTTACCTCCCTAATATTAATATATTTGCACACTATGCATATAGATTTTCTATTGTGTTATTGACTGTACATTTGTTTATCCCATGTGTAACTCTGTATTGTTTGTGTCGCACTGCCTTGCTTTATCTTGGCCAGGTCGCAGTTGTAAATGAGAACTTGTTCTCAACAGACCTACCTGGTTAAAAAAAAGGTGGAAAAAATAAATAAGTAAAAGATTTGGCATGGGTCCCCAGATCCTCAAAAAGTTCTACAGCTGAACAATCGAGAGTGTCCTGACCGGTTGCATCACCGGCTCGTATGGCAACTGCTCGGCATCTGACCGTAAGGCGCTACAGAGGGTAGTGTGTACGGCCCAGTGCATCACTGGGGCCAAGCTTCCTGCCATCCAGGACCTATATACTAGGCGGTGTCAGAGGAAGGCCCAAACAATTGTCAAAGACTCCAGTCACCCAAGTCATAGACTGTTCTTCCCTCACCTGCACGGCAAGTGGTTCGGGAACGCCAAGTCTAAGACAAAAAGGCTCCTTAAACAGCTTCTACCCACAAGACTGCTGAACACCTAATCAGATGGTCACCTGGACTATTTACATTAACACCCGCCCCCATAGTCACTTCACCCCTACCTACATGTACAAATGACCTTTACGAACCTGTACCCCCGCACATTGACTCGGTACCAATACCTCCTGTATATAGCCTCATTTTTGTATTTTATTAAGTTACTTTTTAATTAAAAAATGTGTTTTTAGAGCCATAATGCACCTTAAAAACATAGAAATGTGTGTTCAACAATTTACTTCAGGTGACATGATGGTGGAAACTACTGTATGTGTCACTAGAGTGTGGCAAGCACTCCCATGTTATAAAGGAATAATCAGAAGACACTAGTTTCCTACTTTCTGAGCCAACCTTCTACAGTCTATAGAGGGAATCTGTAAATGAAGACTGTCACACCACCACCAGACATGAACACTGACAGTTGAATCTAGTTAGACGAGTCGGTCTTCCAGCACTCTGTTTAACACATACACATTTTAATAAAGCATTTCAATAATGCAGTAAACCCAAATAAAGACACGGTTAAATATTAAATGCAGAGATAGTAGAGAGTAGTGTTGTCAAGACACAAACATTTGACTAACAATACAATACCAGGCCAAGTATCACGATAACCAAGTAGTGTTGTTTGTTCACAATGCCTGGAGGAGAAGGAGAAATGTACTGTTTGTGTAGTGTGGCTAAATGGTATCTGTACTTTACATGATTATTGTATGCCTATAATTTGTAAAATGTTATTTTGTTTTGAGTACAAGGAAAATGGTATGTATTTAGTAGTGTCTTGAAAGCTCATGTGGGCTGGGCACCGGTAGGTGTACGACACTTAAATAAATCATATCCATCAAAATCACAAAATATTGTGATACAATTCAGAGCGGCCAAGTGTCCTTGTCCTGTTCCCTACCCCGAATACTTGTTCCCGTTTTATAAATGTAATGCGCATATGATATGCAAAAAAACTGTAACTGATATTCACAATTCAACTCAATACAACACATTTTACTTCACACTGTTCACTGTAAAATAGAATAATGCATAGAAAGGCTGATTTGCTCATATTTGCAGAGGCCTAACCGTGATTTGGCTGGAGGAATGAATAGGCATGCATTATGGTCTGCATGTCATTGTGGCAGTAAGGGGAAAACACTGAAACCCTCTTTACTCTTCAGTTAACAGAGAAGAATCTCCCTCCCTCAAAAACGTCTCCCAACTTTAAAAGGATTAGGCACCAAACAGAATTTAAGGAACACCAGAAAGCGGTAGATTTTTTAAAATATATATATAGCTTAGGCTTACATTAGGCTTATATAAATCCTACCTTTGAAGCACATCTCATGAGTAGCAGACCATTTTACTTTACTCGTGTCAATCTAATTTGCCTAGAGCTAATGTCAAGTTAATAGGTTGTTAGCTAGCTCGGTAACATGAATGAACCACAGGATTACTTTAAAATGGCCTGCGACATGGTTTGTGAAATTTGATAAAAAATGCGTGCGAAATCGTACAGGGAGAGAAAAAAAAAGTAACACTGGTAATATGGGTCATATAACCTTCTGGGCTAGACACGCCATTTTCTTTGCTGTGAAGTTCATTCCATTTTCCTCTGACGAGCGAACTTGCAATTGCAAAGCCTGCTCAGACTGGCCTGTGCTCTTGGTTATACCAGGCGATGAACTGATACAATGTGTCAACTTTGCTCGCTCTGCACACTGCTCGAATGTAAAACATTTACAAATGTAACAACAGAAGACATCAGGGTCTGCAACCCCGCTCTCCATCATGGCTAAATTATATTTAAAACATTTATGGAGGAATAGATGCAAAGGAAGAGCGGACGGAGAGACATGCAGGTGAGTGATGGCTGGAAAGAGATACTATACATGAGATACGCATGAAAGTGAAGTGGACATTATTAGACCGGTATATCGTGTATACACTAGTATAGAGTAATGATCGCAAAGCAGGATGAACTACAAAAGTATATTTCCTAAAGAAAATGTGTGTGCTTGTCTTAAAGTATTTGTGGTTGTAGAATAAGTCACAGTAGTGTTAATGACTGCAGTCGTAACGGTAGTGACTGGTTATAGTTGAAAAAGTAGGTAGATGGAAATATTGATCGATTGAGTGATTGATTGATCAGATAGACTGAACAGTTGAAAGTTAGTTTGGTGTCTCTAGTTCAAGAGTTACCACTACTGTTGGTGGATTATTTTATGCTAATCATTTTATGGCCACAACATTTTTCAAGCAGTTAAAGCACTAGGGCGAGCGGAAGAAGGCAAACTATAATAATACGAGTATGTGCCATTTCTAGAGTGGTCTTGCTTTCAGCAAGTACACTAATACATTTGATAAGTTAGTCAGCTAACTTTGATAAACATTCAGATATAGATCTTGATTTGAGTCGATCATACAATTTCAATTTCAAATCAATCTTTCTATGAACTAGAAAATATTAAGTAGTTTGAGAATATGTAGGAAAATTGGTGACATCAAACCCCTGAAATGTGTCCTTGGGTATCTTGAATGGTGGAAATATTATGGTGTGTGCTATGTGTGCGCGCGCGTGTGAGGCTCTCTCACCTGAACCTTCTTGAGGGCCATGGAGGTGTTGTCCATCAGGTACCTGGCCCGGTACACCTCACTGAACTGGCCCCGCCCAATCTTCTTCTCAATCTGGAAGTTAGCCAGAGAGTTGTGGCCCATGTCCGGCTGAAGCGGCTTCTGCAAGGCCGACACAGACAACACACAGTCACACATGTAGGCCTACACCCCTGATGCCTTCCCTTGCAGTTATGATTAGAGTTTTACAGCATGTTGAACATGGAATGGTTCATAATAGATTGTGTGATAAAGCAGAATCCATCTCATCTCCTAGTTTTTCTGCTGAACTTGGCATTTCCTGTCCAGAAAAACAACATTGAACTTAGTGATTGTTTATGCATATTTACAGTTAAAGGGATATTCAGGATTTGCCAATGAGGCCCTTTATCTACTTCCCCCAGCATCAGATGAACTCGTGGATACCATTTCTATGTCTCTGCGTGCAGAGATGGAAGTTGCTAACTAGCGTTAGCACAATGACTGGAGGTCTATGGGTATCTGCTAGCAGCTTTTGCCCACCTGATATATACTGAACAAAAATATAAACGCAGCATGTAAAGTGCTGATCCCATGTATCATGAGCTGAAATAAAAGTTAGCTGAAATTTCTCCAATTTTGTGCACAAATTTGTTTGCATGCCTATTAATGAGCATTTCTCCTTTGCCAAGATAATCCATCCACCTGACAGGTGTGGCATATCAAGAAGTCGATTAAACAGCATGATCATTACACAGGTGCATCTTGTGATGGGGACAATACAAGGCCACTCGAAAATGTGCAGGTTTGTCAACTTTGTTTAAGAGAATTTGGCAGTACCTCCAACCGGCCTTACAACCGCAGACCATGTGTAACCACACCAGCCCAGGACCTCCACATCTGGCTTCTTCACCTGCGGGATCATCTGAAGTCTATTTTTGTCTGTAATAAAGATTTTTTGTGGGGGAAAACCAGCTGCGCCCCTGCCCAGTCAAGTGAAATCGATAGATTAGGGCCGAATGAATATATTTAAATTGACTGATTCCTTCTATGAATTGTACTCGGCGTAATCTTTGAAATTGATGCAACATGCATTTATATTTTTGTTCAGTATAGAATACCTCAGGGTAAGCTGCAGACCCTTTTATCCACCAAGAGAATTCTCATCCGAAATTATGACCGCTGTCTACATCCCTCCACAAGCCAACACCATTCTCGAACCATAGGCAAACAAGAAACCGCTCACTCAGAGGCAGCGTTTCTGGAGACTTAAAACTGCCCTACCTCACTCCTACCAACAAGTCTATTGCGCCACTAGGGACGCTAAAACTCAAATTCTTAAACTTTTATTCTACCCCCAAAAACGCATACAAGGCCCTCCCTCGTCCTCCCTTCAGCAAATCTGACCATGACTCCATTCTCCTGCTTCCTATTTACAAAAAAATGCTCAAACAAGAAGTACCAATGATGGGATCAATACGGAAGTGAACAGATGAAGGAGACGTGAGGCTACAAGACTGTTTTGCTAGTACAAACTGGGATATGTTCCGGGATTCATCCGATAGCATTGAGGAGTTTACCACAACAGTTACGGGCTTCATCAATAAGTGCATAGACAGCGTCGTCCACACAGTAAGAATGTATCCAAACCAAAAACCATGGATTACAGGCAATATCCACACTGGGTTAAAGGCTAGAGCTACCGCTTACAAGGAACAGGACACGGACCTCCGACGAGACATCAAACATGCAAAAGGACAACAAAGGAGGAAGGTGGAATCCTATAGACGGGTTGGTTGTTTAGCAACAAAACCGACACGTGCGCAACTACGGGGCAAAACAGACAGGGTTGGCTTAGATTGTTGACAACATATAAACCAAAGTGAGCTCTAAAACTATTGGACAGTGACATTTATATTGAATTTTTGGTTTCTGTACTCCAGCACTTTCGATTTGAAATGATACAATGACTGAGGTTAAAGTGCAGACTGTCAGCTTTACATTTGAGGGTATTTTCATCCATACAGGTTGTACATAGTCCCCCCATTTTATGAGAACAAAAGTATTGGGACAAATTCATATATGTGTATTGATATAGTGAACATTTTAGTATTTGGTCCCATATTCCTAGAACACAATGATTACATCAAGCTTGTGACACTGGAAACATGTTGGATGCATTGGCTGTTTGTTTTGGTTGTGTTTCAGATGATTTTGTGCCCAATAGAAATGAATGGAGCGGCAGGGTAGCCTAGTGGTTAGAGCGTTGGACTAGTAACCGGAAGGTTGCAAGTTCAAATCCCTGAGCTGACAAGGTACAAATCTGTCGTTCTGCCCCTGAACAGGCTTGGTGCAGGTCTACAATTTTGTTTCTGGTGTCCTTTGAAAGCTCTTTGGTCTTGGAAATAGTGGAGTTTGGAGTGTGACTGTTTGAGGTTGTGGACAGGTGTCTTTTATACTGATAACAAGTTCAAACAGGTGCCATTAATACAGGTAACGAGTGGAGGACAGAGGAGCCTCTTAAAGAAGAAGTTACAGGTCTGTGAGAGCCAGAAATCTTGCTTGTTTGTAGGTGACCAAATACTTACTTTTCCACCATAATTTGCAAATAAATTCATAAAAAATCCTACAATGTGATTTTCTGGATTTTTTTTCTCATTTTGTCTGTCATAGTTGAAGTGTACCTATGATGAAAATTACAGGCCTCTCTCATCTTTTTAAGTGGGAGAACTTGCACAATTGGTGGCTGACTAAATACCTATTTGCCCCACTGTATATATATAAATAAAACATTATTCCTCATGTGTTACTATATATATATGATGAATGATGAAGAGTAAAAAAAAATATATATATATATATATATTTTTTTTACTCTTCATCATTGGGCAGGGCTTGTAAAGCAAGCATTTCCCGGTAAGTCTACACCAGTTGTATTCGGCGCATGACAAATTCAATTTTATTTGATTTTAGCATGCGCATTGACTGGAAATCTGTGGGAAACACTAGTTAGCAGTGGTTCAGGAAACTGCCTCTAACTTCCTTCATACTGGACACAGAGACATCAAAATGGTATACACAAGTTTATCTGACTCAAAATCCCAAAGTATCCCTTTAACAGAGAAAAAATGTGACTCTTCCTGAACCACTAAATCTTATTAGGTCATTATTATGTCCAACGAGGACAATAATTAGAGTGTGTGTCTGTGCTGTAGTCTGCCATGGCACATCACAGTTAACATGACGCTGCTGCACTTGAGGTGACTTATGTTGGACCAGTCAGCTAGCGACAACCCCCCCCCCCCCTCCTCTTCCAAGGGATGCATGTGGCGCCCTGAAACTCAGCTCGCCAGTGAATGTCTAAAATTAAAAAGCTAAGAAAACAGGCTGGAATGAGCCTTGGGGTTGTGATGTGTGAAAACACACAGAGCAGAGCGTGACCTTTGCAGCCATTTTGTAAACGTGTCTGTTGGTGTGGTGGAGGGAGAGAGGAGGCGACAGATATCACAATGCCACATGTCACCGGTGCCTGGCCCCAACCACGACCCGGGGACACCCTCACAGGCAGGCAGGCAGACTCTGGGAAGGAGGAGGAGAGGAGGGTGAGAGCACAGTGTCATGATGGAGGGAGGGAAGGAGCAGCTTAAGATGTCTTCACTTCAGATTCGTTTCACAATTAAACAAAGTCTGCATGAACAGAACACAGACCTGCGGCAACGACAGAAGGGGTTCCTAGGACAACACACACTAGGGCTGGGCTGGTGAGCGATGTCTAATATTAAAGAAGTCTCGAGGTATTGCTTGCCTTAGGTAGAATACCTTATGATAAACTGAAGACCACACTATCTACCAAGAGAGTTCTCATGTATATTATTCGTAGGCGTCTTTTTACCACCACAGATCGATGCTGGCACGAAGACCACACTCAAACAACTCTATAAGTCCATAAGCAAACAAGAAAATGCTCACCTTGGACTTTAATGCAGACAAACTTAAATCAGTTTTCCCAAATTCTTAGCAGCATGTCACATGTGCAACCAGAGAAAAAAATAAAATGAATCTCTACACCACCTTTACTCCACACACAGAGATGCATACAAAGCTCTCCTCCACCCTCCATTTGGCAAACCTGACCATAATTCTAACCTCCTGATTCCTGCTTACAAGCTACAGGACAGTTTTGCACACACAGAATGGAATACGTTCCAGGATTCATCCAATGGCATTGAGGAGTATACCACCTCAGTCATCGGCTTCATCAATAACGGCATCCCCATACTGACCGTACGTACATAACCCAACCAGAAGCCATGGATTACAGGCAACATCCGCATCTATCATGGCAGAAGCATTTTGCTACACTCACATTAACATCTGCTAACCATGTGTACGTGACCAATAACATTTAATTTGATTAGAGCTCAAGGCTAGAGCTGTCGCTTTCAAGGAGTGGGACACTAATCCGGACGCCTATAAGAAATCTAATGTTGCCCTCAGACGAACCATCAAACGAGCAAAGCGTCAATACAGGATTAAGAATGAATCATACTACACTGGCTCTGACGCTCGTCGGATACGGCAGGGCTTGAAAACTATTACTGACTACAAAGGGAAAGCCAGATGCGAGCTTCCCAGTGACGCGAGCCTATCAGACGAGCTAAATGCCTTTTATGCTCGCTTCGAGGCAAGCAACACCGAAGCATGCAAGAGAGCACCAGCTGTTCTGGATGACTGTGTGATATCGCTCTAGGTAGCCGATGTGAGCAAGACCTTTAAACAGACAAACATTCACAAAGCCGCGGGGCCCGATGGATTACCAGGACATGTTCTCAAAGCATGGGAGGACCAACTGGCAAGCGTATTCACTGACATTTTCAACCTCTCCCTGAATGAGTCTGTAATACATGTTTCAAGCAGACCTCCATAGTCCCTGTGCCAAGGAAGCGAAGGTAACCTGCCTAACCGTAGCACTCACATCAGTAGCCATTAGGTGCTTTGAAAAGCTGGTCATGGCTCACATCAACAGCATCCTCCCGGATACCCTAGACCCACTCCAATTCGCATACCGCCCAAACATATCCACAGATGACAAAATCAAACTCCACACAGCCCTTTCCCACCTGGACAAAAGGAACATGTATGTGAGAATGCTGTTAACTTCTTTGGGGTAGGGGGCAGTATTTTCACGTCCGGATGAAAAGCGTTCCCAGAGTAAACTGCCTGCTACTCAGGCCCAGATGCTAGGATATGCATATTATTAGTAGATTTGGATAGAAAACACTGACGTTTCTAAAACTGTTTGAATGACGTCTGTGAGTTTAATAGAACTCATATGGCAGGCAAAAAAGTAAATTGACGTGGCTCTCTGCACTTTCACCGGATATGTTTGGAGGCAAAACATATGTTTACATTGATGCGTTTTTTGGATATAAATATGAACTTTATCGAACAAAACATACATGTATTGTGTTACATGAAGTCCTATGAGTCCTATGAGTGCCATCTGATGAAGATCAAAAGGTTAGTGATTAATTTTATCTATTTCTGCTTTTTGTGACTCCTCTCTTTGGCTGGAAAAATGGCTGTGTTTTTTTGTGACGAGGTACTGACCTAACATAAATCACATGGAATGCCTTTGTCGTAAAGCCTTTTTGAAATCGGACACTGTGGTGGGATTAACAACAAGATTACCTTTAAAATGGTGTATAATACATATGGTTGAGGAATTTTAATTCTGAGATTTCTGTTTGAATTTGGCGCCCTGCACTTTCACTGGATGTTGGTCAGGTGGGACGTTAGCGTCCCACGTACCCTAGAGAGGTAAATTGACTACAGCTCAGCGTTCAACACCATAGTGTCCACGAAGCTTATCACTAAGATAAGGACCCTGGGACTAAATACCTCCCTCTGCAACTGGATTATGGACTTACTGACAGGCCACCCCCAGGTGGTAAGGGTAGGCAACAACCTTTACCACCTTGGGCCCCTCAGCGGTGTGTATTTTGTCCCCTCATGTACTCCCTGTTCACACACAACTGCATGACCAAACACGATTTCAACACCATCATTAAGTTTGCTGATGACCGACAACGATGACACAGCCTATAGGGAGGTCAGAGAACTGGCAGTGTGGTGCCAGGACAACAACCTTTCCCTCAATGTGAGCAAGACAAAGGAGCTGATCGTGGACTACAGGAAAAGGCGGGCCGAACAGGCCCCCATTATCAACGGGGCTATAGTGGAGTGGGTGAAGAGTTTCAAGTTCCTTGGTGTCCACATCACCAACGATCGATCATGATCCAAACACACCAAGACAGTGAAGAGGGCACGACAACACCTTTCTCCCTCAGGAGACTGAAAAGATTTGGCATGGGTCCCAAGATCCTCAAAAAGTTATTCAGCTGCACCATCGAGAGCATCCTGACCGGTTGCATCACCGCCTGGTAGGGCAACTGCTCAGCATCTGACCGTAAGGCGCTACAGACGTTAGTGCGTACGGCCCAGTACATCACTGGGGCCAAGCTTCATGCAATCCAGGACCAATATAATAGGTCGGTGTCAGAGGAAAGCATAAAATTGTCAGAGACTCCAGTCACCCAAGTCAGACTGTTTTCTCTGCTACTGCACGGCAAGCGGTACCAGAGCGCCAAGTGTAGGACCAAAAGGCTCATTAAAAGCTTCTACCCCTAAGCCATAAGACTGCTGAACAATTAATCAAATGGCCACCAGACTATTACATTGACCCATTTGTTTTGTACTTTGTTGATACTCGCTGTTTATTATCTTATGCATAGTCACTACACCCCTACCTACATGTACAAATTACCTCTAACCTGTACCCCTGCACACTGACTCGGTACCCCTTGTATATAGCCTCGTTATTGTTATGTTACTTTAGTTTATTTGGTAAATATTTTCTTAACCAACTGTGCAGTTCAAGAAGAGTTAAGGGCTTGTAAGTAAGCATTTCACGGTAAGGTCTACACTTGTGTTCGGCACATGTGACAAATAAAGTTTGATTTGGCCAAAATATTATGAGACAATATTGTTCATTTTTTTACAGTATTTTGTGTTTTTGAATAAATAAAAAAAAATTGCTATATGAGTTGTGCATGACCCTAGGCTGGCAACACATAAATGCCAAATCATTTAAAAAAAAGGGGGGCATTCTGATTAACAGAACAGAACATTTGAGGGCAGTTATCATTCCTGACTGGTTGCATCACTGCCTGGTATGGTAACTGCTCGGTCTCCGACCGCAAGACACTACACAGAGGGTACCGCGTACGGCCCAGTACATCACTGGGGCCAAGCTTCCTGCCATCCAGGACCTCTATACCAGACGGTGTCAGATGAAGGCCCTAAAAATTTTCAAAGACTCCAGCCACCCTAGTCATAGACTGTTCTCTCTGCTACCGCACAGCAAGCGGTACTGGAGCGCCAGGTCACGGTCCAAGAGGATTCTAAACAGCTTCTACCCCCAAGCCACAAGACTCATGAACATCTAATCAATTGGCTACCCAGATGATTTGCATTGCCCCCCCCCTCTTTTACACTGCTGCCATACTCTGTTATTATCTATTCATAGTCACTTTAATAACTCTACCTAGATGTACATATTAACTAACTGTATATAGCCTCGCTATTGTTATTTTACTGCTGCTCTTTAATTATTTGTTACTTTTATTTCTTATTTAGGTATTTTTTATTAACTACATTGTTAGTGAAATGCTTGCTTACAAGTCCTTAACTAAGGTCTACTACCTAAATACTACACCTGCTGTATTCAGTGCATGTGACAAATACAATTTGATTCGATATGGGCAAAACATAATCGAGGCCTTATTTTTAACTAAATATTGCAATTGCGATTTAGATTAAAACACTTGGGTGAACGTTTGTAATCATGGAAATATAATGGCAATTCTAATTTTATAGTTAGAATGTAATATTAATATAGAATATTAATATAATTTCTATGGATGCGTAATTGTGACAGGGTGTCCCAGGGGAGTAGGACCCTTTAATCTTCGGATACATTAAAATGTTTTCGATTACATCATGTAGCTAAAATATTAACGCTTTGCCTGTTCCTACCTGATTTAGAAGATGCTGTTGCACAAACATGCTGATTTAGGCATACACCAGGACTGGTATCAGGCTGTATTAGCTAGCTTCATTTGCTCCGACTCAATACATGTATTAGCTAGCTAGCCAGCTAACTAGCGATTTCCGTTAGTGTCTTACACAGTTGATTTTAGCCACAACTTGCTAAGAAAAGACAAACTAGCTATTTGCAGACAGTAAGATACACAAACTAAGTGTAATTATAGAACGCTTGTGTTCTTTATAATAAGAAGCAAAGTGGAAAGCACAATCGTTGTCATCAACATATTGTTGCATCTGCTGCATTGACTATGCACACTCAAGATTGAATGGTTGGCAAATGATCTCGTGGTCGAGGAACAACTGCTCTCCTTGAGCTTGTGTCCGTTAGGCCTACGGATGTATTTATTTATCAGCACAAATTATATTGAGCAACAAAAGCCCCACTTGTGGTATTCTTAAATTAAACTAGTTTTTGAGAGTACGGAGCACAATACCATGGAGGAGTTTAGAAGGTAAAAACTCCATCACACTAGTATTCCACAGGCTGGTATCCGCACTATGCAGCTGTTGCAAGAGAAAATGTTTCACTGGTTGTCCACTGGGTGGCAAAAACAATGATTGATAGGCAGCTTAAACTTCTTCAATTCAACCATTATTGGGTTAAAATACACATCTGCATTTGTGAACAGCCATCCACGATTCACATCAATGCGCTATGTACAATTGAAGTGGGACATTTACATACACCTTAGCCAAACACATTTAAACTCAGTTTTTCAAAATTCCAGATATTTAATCTGAGTAAACTTCCCTGTCTTTACCACTTTATTTTAACAATGTGAAATGTCAGAATAGCAGTAGAGAGAATGATTTATTTCAGCTTTTATTTCTTTAAATCACACTCCCAGTGGGTCAGAAGTTTACATACACTCAATTAGTATTTGGTAGCATTGCCTATAAATTGTTTATCTTGGGTCAAATGTTTTGGGTAGCCTTCCACAAGCTTCCCACAATAAGTTGGGTGAATTTTGGCCCATTCCTCCTGACAGAGCGGGTGCCTAATTGCTCGCACATGCTTTCCCTGCAGCAAAGCACCCCCACAACATGATGCTGCCACCCCCGTGCTTCACGGTTGGGATGTTGTTCTTCGGCTTGCAAGCATCCAACTTTTTCCTCCAAACATAACGATGGTCATTATGGCCAAACAGTTCTATTTTTGTTTCATTAGACCAGAGGACATTTCTCCAAAAAGTACAATATTTGTCCCCATGTGCAGTTGCAAATCGTAGTCTGGCTTTTTTATGGTGGTTTTGGAGCAGTGGCTTCTTCCTTGCTGAGCGGCCTTTCAACATAGGACTCGTTTTACTGTAGATAGATACTTTTGTACCCGTTTCCTCCAGCATCTTCACAGGGTCCTTTGCTGTTTTTCTGGGATTGATTTGCACTTTTCGCAACAAAGTACTTTCAACTCAAGGAGACCGAACAGGCCTCCTTCCTGAGCGGTATGATGGCTGCGTGGTGCCATGGTGTTTATACTTGCGTACTATTGTGTGTACAGATGAACGTGGTACCTTCAGGCGTTTGGAAATTGCTTCTAAGGATGAACCAGACTTGTGGAGGTCTACAATTTATTTTCTGAGGTCTTGACTGATTTCTTTTGATTTTCACATGGTGTCAAGCAAAGAGGCACTGAGTTTGAAGGTAGACCTTGAAATACATCCACAGGTACACCTCCAATTGACTCAAATTATGTCAATAAGCATATCAGAAGCTTCTAAAGCCATGACATCATTTTCTGGAATTTTCCAAGCTGTTTAAAGGCACAGTCAACTTAGTGTATGTAAACTTCTGACCCACTGGAATTGTGATACAGTGAATTATAAGTGAAATAATCTGTCTGTAAACAATTGTTGGAAAAATTACTTCTGTCATGCACAAAGTAGATGTCCTAACGGAAATGCCAAAATTATATTTTGTTAACAAGACATTTGTGGAGTGGTTGAAAAACGAGTTTTAATGACGCCAACCTAAGTGTATGTAAACTTCTGACTTCCACTGTAGATATCAATAAGTGATATTTGTAATCGCCTGTAGGCTACACCACTGCTCTTGTCCTTCTCTCAAATAGTTTATACAAGTTGGATAATCTTTAGATGTCAACATTAGAAGACATAGCTTGGACTGTAGCCTACAAAAGCCTATTCCTGCTCTTTTCCTGCGATCCGTCAAATGCATTTGGTGTGTCATCATAGTGGTCTCTGACTTGCGGTCAGACTCGCTCAGGCGGAACAAACGTAACACTTATGCTTTTTTTTCCCAATGCTGCTTTGAATGTCATTGAGAGGACAGAAAGGTGACCGTTATTTTTCCGCAAACGTCCTTTCTGAATTTAAAAAGTAATCCTAGAAGTGTTTGAAAAGTATCTGTAATCTGATTACAATATTTTAGCTGGTAAAAATGGATTACAGTTAGTTCTTTTGTAAATCATTACTCCCTGATATATACTGATATAACAGTAATTTACGATCTTACTGTTTTATAGCGCTATATCCTCATAGTATGAATTTTTTACAGTGCCTGCAAAAAGTATAAATGAATGTTACACACAGGAAGTATTCACACCCCTCGACTTTTTCAACATTTTGTTGTGTTAAAGCCTGAATTTAAAATGAATTAAATTTAGATTTTGTGTCACTACATACAATAATAACCCATAATGTCAAAGTGGAATATTATTTTTAGAATTGTTGGCAAATTAATTAAAAATGAAAATCTGAAATGTCTTGTGTCAAAAACTATTCAACTCTATTGCTATGGCAAGCCGAAATAAGTTCAGGAGTAAAAATGTGCTAAACAATTCACATAAAGTTGCATGGACTCACTGTGCGCAATAATAGTGTTTAACATGATTTTTAAATATCTGTACCCCACACATACCTTTAAAATACCATTTTATACAGATGTTATATTGAACCCTGTCTATGGTCAAACGCAGAGAACAAAGAGAAACAGTGGTCACTACAGTGTTTTTCACACAAAGAAAAGCAGAAGGAGTGGAGGAGCAGAGGCCATGGTGTTAGGTTAGGAGGAGAGAAATGGAATGAGAGAAAAAGAGAGCTGGATCTAGAAATAGAGCGAGGGCATAGCTTTCACTCGCTGCATGGTAGCTTGACGAATGTTAGCATGAGCCCGTAAAGCGCTGTGACAGCCTCCTGCTGAGAGCACAGTCTCACTAATGTGTTCTGGCACGCCGGCCCCTTAATCACACATTTACATATGCAATGACCTATATTTGCATGTCAGATCGCACACTGTCCAGTGTGATTAACAACGGGCACCTCCCACGTGGAGTCGCCTTGGGTAGTGGGCAAGGGGCTGGGGAGGGCTAGGCGAGGGGTGAACCAGGACTGGGGAGGGCTAGGGCTAGGAGAGGGGGAGCGCAGAGGGCCGGAGGGGGTCCATTTTTTTGTGAGCCGAGGGGCTGGGCTGCCAGGCAGGATTATGTCAGGCGGGGGCCCGGCATTAGACACTTCATTAGAGCTAATCTGTTTAGCAGTGGGCAGTGTATGTAAACTTCACAGGCCATTTGCGGCACCTTGTCGGCCCCTGGCCTGGCCTTCAAAGGGCAGCCGGGCCCTCCTGACTGACAGGCTGTCTCATTGCCCGCACTGGCGTCACACACACAGCCGCTCCCAGCTGACACACACACATACGGGTGAGGCGCAGCAGCTCGACCCCTGACAACGGAGGGGTCACTGGGCAAACCGCAAGAGGAAAGGAGGAGAGGAGTGGCACAGAGAGGAGAGGTTTGTACAGATTGCAGCTTGCGGACGTGGAGGTGTGTGCGTGTTAGAAAGGAGTTCGTAACAGAGATGTCCATTTTCTGTCTCAATTTCCAATCAGTTATCGTGGGAATTTGGGCCATACATGTGAATGAGGAACACACCCTTAGTTGGTGAGAGCTGAAGTTAGGCCACTGCTTTGGGGAATCAGACTTGTGGTGTCTAGCTCAAGTTACTCCTTGATGGGAAGAGTGAGGGATTGTAGAGGAGTGGACAAGCATGTCTATGAGGGACAGCATGTGCCTGTGCTGTAGAGATGGTAGAGGGACAGGGTGGCCACCAGTGACACAGAGATGCACACACCCTGGGCTACTCACTGACAAGGAGATGAGAGGAAGAGAGATAGGAAGAGAGAAAAAGAGAAAAGGCATGAAGACAGAAGCATAGATGACGTGTGATATGGGCTGATCAGTGGTGACACAGAGACACAGAGCAACTGACAGAGAATTTAAGATAAGAGAGAGAGAGGGAGAGGGAAGGAGATGAAAATAAATGAAGAGAGCGAGACAGAGGGGGAGAGGAAGAGAAAGAGGGGGAGAGATGTGAGGTGTGATGCGACAGTGTGGCACTGCCAGCGGCAGCCAGAAAAAGGCCAGCGGGAGCCAGTAAGGGTGCCATCTCCCACAGAGCAACAACCCACCCTCTACCCCCCCCCCCCTCTCCCCATCACCAGCCTCGGTCTGTACTCCTCACCTCCCTCTTCTTTCACCTACATCTCTCCTCAGCCCCAGCCAGCTTAGCACCGCCATACAATATTCATCACTCCATCCATCCTTCCCTACCCCGCTGGTGTTTCTCTCTCTGCTCCTCTTCAATCTGTTCCTGTACCACGGTGCGTTAGCTCACTTATAACCCTCCGCCTTGTCTCACACACACACACACACACACACGCAGAGATCTGACTCTGTCAAAACCTGCTGCGACGTTCAAATTCCATTTTGAGAATCTCTCTCTCCCACTCAAAGAGCAAATGCACCATTAAAAATGCACATGATACCAGCTCATCCACTTTACCTAATGCATATGCATCATACCTCCGGGACTTAGAGATGTGATACAATTCACATTTTCAGGAGGGGAATTTTTGCCGAGCAGATTAAATTGAGAAAAAGTGTGAAACAGATTGAGGACTTGATGAAAGAGAAGGATCCGTCTGCTGATAGACACAGTATGAAGCTGGATGCCGAACAGGAAGCAAAATAATGTCTGGATCTGCATAGGACTGGTGTTTGAAATACAAACTGTAAAATCTGATCTTGCATAAACTAATAATATGCATGTTATTAGACCTACTTCTAAATACATTTCCTATATTTTAAGACAATAATGAAAGAGAAAAAGAACTGAAATGAAGCCAAATATAGTGTGTGAAAAACAGAGGAAATCATTATTACCACAACACTGTTAAATTGGAATATGGTATCTCGAGTGTGGGGGATGCGTGTTCTCGTTCTTTCCTTTTCTGTGCACAACCCAATTAGTAATTAAACATATTCAAATAAATTATCAACCTGGCGATTTCACAGTTAATATTGCACTGGCTTTGCATACACAAGAAAAACTGGATAATTTTGGGGGTTCCAAAAAAAAAAAATGGTTGTTTTCCCGTTTCCTCTTCAACGTATGGATATGGATAGCGGGCGAATCCTCTTTGTTATAAGTCCATTCAATACATAGTGGGGACAGAAACATCCTATGCTATGAATGAGATTGATGAAGTTTATGTACGACACTGCTATTAAATTCCAACGGTGACCAGATTTGCAACACAACAACCTGAATGTTATCGTATCAAAAGCTGCTCACTGGGAGGTCAAGCTCTGCAAGCCTCCAGAGTTTCAATCAATACTAACTCTCTCTCCACCATTCATATGGCCTTCATCTGCCTATACTGTACGATTGAGGGGTTAGTAAAATTACAACCTGTATTGTTAATAATACTCTTACAAATACAATAATTTTGACACATTTTGTTCCCAACTTTACTGGGAATCGCCTGTAGCCTAATTTGTACTTTACTTAATTTGCATTAATTGACAGGCTTAACATTTAAGTATAGGCCTACCCTAAATATGAATGAGTATTTGTGAGGAAACACAAATGTAAGAGGATCATACTGTGGCTGGAACACAGGTACTGCTGCTTGCTGTGTTAGGGTTAGAGTTAGAGTAAAAGTGATGTTCTAATATTTTTTATTTAACTAGGCAAGTCAGTTAATAACAAATTCTTATTTAAAATGTTGGCCTACCCCGGCCAAACCGGTTTGGGTGAGGGTAAGTTAGGGCGAGGGGATTCTACCTGTGGGTAGAACACGGGTACTGCTGCCTGCTGGCCTTGTGGTTGGGTTAGGGGATCCTACCTGTTGCTGGAACACGGGTACTGCTGCCTGCTGGCCTTGTGGTTGGGTTAGGGTTAGGGGATACTACCTGTGGCTGGAACACAGGTACAGCTGCCTGCTGGCCTTGTGGTTGGGTTAGGGTTAGGGGATCCTACCTGTGGCTGGAACACGGGTACTGCTGCCTGCTGGCCTTGTGGCTGGGTGTCCATGTCCATGGTGACAGGAGATCAATCCCTCACACCCCTAAGGAAACACAAACACAACCTTCAGTTAACGTTACAGTCACAAAAACACGGGACTCTTTTCCCTCACAACCAGGTAGAAACATAAGTAGATCCTCCTGTTACCTGAACATACCCTCTACAGAAGAACTCTGCCACCAGACAGACAATATACACAGACTAGTAACAAATATCACACTCCTGTAGATCGCCTGAGCATTACGGAGCCTGAGCATTACGGAGCCTGAGACAATAGTGTGTTGCTGAGGACTCTGCTGCCTGGGTACTGTCGCTCTGTCGGTCTGTGGCCCAGAGGGTGTCACATTGCAGTAGAACGGGATCTGCCTCGCTGGCTGGGTCTCTATGGACCTGAAAGGCTCCAGACACACATCAGGGTTTCCGTTAGGAAAATGTGGTGCCGGACAACGTGACCGGGATGATTTTCATTTACAGATTATTTGGAAATTTAATGGACCCATTTGCATTGGTTGCGTAACCCATTAGGGCGTCCAACCACAGTGCTCAGAATGACAGAAATCACATTTAGATTATGGTAATTTATCTTAAAAGGGGAATTTAGAAAATGTGTCTATGTTCCTAAACCCCTCTGTGACTCATTGCTGGACTGCATGTCAAAGTGCGCACCTCTTTCACTCAGGAAGAGCGAAAGGTACGTCACAGGGTTATATAGCCCCCCCCCACTAACTGCAGCGCTAGAGCTATTTCCCAACCTGGTCTCAGAGCATTTTGCATTATTCTGTAAGTAAATCCTATACCCTCCGTTTAGTATGGTATGCATTAATTTGTGGATGTCCATCAACAATTACGTATGATCACCATCTCTCCAGAGATGTTCGATTGGGTTGAAGTCCGGGCTCTGGCTGGGCCACTCAAAGATATTCAGAGACCTGCCCCGAAGCCACTCCTATGTTGTTTTGACTGTGTGCGGCAGCTCATTTTCCTGTTGGAAGGTGAACCTTCGCCCCAGTCTGAGGTCCTGAGCTCTCTGGAGCAGGTTTTCATTAAGGATCTCTTTGTACTTTGCTCTGTTCATCTTTCCCTTGATCCTGACTAGTCTCCCAGTCCCTGCCGCTAAAAAACATACCCACAGCATTATGCTGCCACCACCATGCTTAACCATATGGATGGCGCCAGGCAGTGGTGTAAAGTACTTAAGTAAAAATACTTTAAAGTGCTACTTACAGTTGAAGTCGGAAGTTTACATACACTTAGGATGGAGTCATTAAAACTCGTTTTTCAACCACTCCACAAATATCTTGTTAACAAACTATAGTTTTGGCAAGTCGGTTAGGACATCTACTTTGTGCATGACACAAAGGAATTTTTCCAACAATTGTTTACAGACAGATTATTTCACTGTATCACAATTCCAGTGGGTCAGAAGTTTACATACACTAAGTTGACTGTGCCTTTAAACAGCTTGGAAAATTTCAGAAAATGATGTCATGGCTTTAGAAGCTCCTGATAGGCTAATTGACACAATTTGAGTCAATTGGAGGTGTACCTGTGGATGTATTTCAAGGTCTACCTTCAAACTCAGTGCCACTTTGCTTGACATCATGGGAAAATCAAAAGAAATCAGCCAAGACCTCAGGAAAAAAATTGTAGCCCTCCACAAGTCTGGTTCATCCTTGGGAGCAATTTCCAAACACCTGAAGGTGTTCGTGCAACGTTCATCTGTACAAACAATAGTACGCAAGTATAACCACCATGGGACCACGCAGCCGTCTTACCGCTCAGGAAGGAGACGCATCTCCTAGAGATGAACGTACTTTGGTGTGAAAAGTGCAAATCAATCCCAGAACAGCAGCAAAGGACCCTGTGAAGATGCTGGAATAAACAGGTACAAAATAATCTATATCCACAGTAAAACAAGTCCTATATCGACATAACCTGAAAGGCTGCTCAACAAGGAAGAAACCACTGCTCCAAAAACGCCATAAAAAAGCCAGACTACGGTTTGCAACTGCACATGGAGACAAATATCATACTTTTTGGAGAAATGTCCTATGGTCTGATGAAACAAAAATAGAACTGTTTGGCCATAATGACCATCGTTATGTTTGGGGGAAAAGGGGGGAGGCTTGCAAGCCGAAGAACACCATTCCAACGGTGAAGCACGGGGGTGGCAGCATCATGTTGTGCGGGTGCTTTGCTGCAGGAGGTAATGGTGCACTTCACAAAATAGATTGCATCATGAGGAAAGAAAATAATGTGGATATATTGAAACAACATCTCAAGACATCAGTCAAGAAGTTAAAGCTTGGTCACAAATGGGTCTTCCAAATGGACAATGACCCCAAGCATACTTAAGTTGTGGCAAAATGGCTTAAGGACAACAAAGTGAAGGTACTGGAGTGGCGCCGGAAGAAATGGAAGCAGTTTTACGGGCGCCCAACCAATTGTGCTATTATGTGTTATTTCCAGCGTTATTTGTAACCTATTTTGAACATAATGTTTCTGCATCCATTTTTTACGGTAAAAAAGAGCTTCTGGATATTAGGACAACAATCATTCACCTCGAATTAGACGAAGATTCTTTCTTCAACAAGCAAGAAGCACAAGACAATCTTTAAACACCCAACAGAGCCATCATCCCTGTTATTTACAAGAGGAGACAATGCAGGTACAGAGGACAAAGAGCCGGCTGCCTGGTCAGGACCCAGAAAAGGAGTGGCAAAGCTGCCGTTACCGTTAATACTACTCTCCAACGTGAGGTACGATTACAAATATCCTACCAAAGGGACATCAAAAACTGTAATATCCTATGTTTCACGGAATCGTGGCTGAATGACGACATGGGTATTCAGCTAGTGGGATATACGCTGCACCGGCAGCGGGGGGGCGGCCTGTGCAGATTTGTAAACAGCTGGTGCACGTAATCAAAGGAAGTCTCTAGATTTTGCTCACCTGAAGTAGAGTATATTGTGATAAATTGCAGGCCACACAACTTGCCAAGAGAGTTTTCAGCTATACTTTTCGTGGCTGTTTATTTACCACCACAGACAGATGCTGACACTAAGACCACACTCAGACAGCAGTATAAGGAAATAAGCAAACATGAAACCACTCACCCAGGTGGCGCTCCTAGAGGTCAGAGACTTGAATACAGGGAAACTTATTAAATCAGTTCTACCAAATATCCATCAACATGTTAAAAGTGCAACCTGAGGGGAAAAAATATTCTAGAGCACCTGTACTCCACATACAGAGACGTGTACAAAGCTCTCCCTCGCCCTGCATTTGGTAAATCCGACCAGAAATCTATCCTCCTGATTCCTGCTTACAAGCAAAAATTAAAGCAGGAAGCACCAATAACTTAGTCTATAAAAAAGTAGTCAGATGAAGCGAAACTACCGGACTGTTTTGCTAATCACAGAGTGGAACATGTTCCCGGATTCTTCTGATGGCATTGAGGAGTACACCACATCAGTCACTGGTTTCATCAAGAAGTGCATTGAGGACGTTGTCCCCACAGAGACTGTTTGTACATACCCCAACCAGAAGCTATGGATTACAGGCAACATTCGCACTGAGCTAAAGGGTAAAGCTACCACTTCAAGGTGCGGGATTCTAACCCGGAAGCTTACAAGAAATCCTGCTATGCCCAGCGACGAACCATCAAACAGGCAAAGTGTCAATACAGGGCTAAGAATGAATCATACTACACCGGCTCCGAAGCCCCTTCTTGTGTGACAGGGCTTGCAAACTATTACAGACTACAAAGGGAAGCACAGCCATGAGCTGCCCAGTGACACGAGCCTACCAGACGAGATAAATCACTTCTATGCTCGCTTCGAGGCAAGCAACACGGAGGCATGCATGAGAGCATCAGCTAATCTGGACAACTGTGTGATCACGCTCTCCGTAGCCGACGTGAGTAAGACCTTTAAACAGGTCAACATACATAAGGCTGCGGGGCCAGACGGATTACCAGAAGTGTGCTCTGGGCATGTGCTGACCAACTGGCAGGAGTCTAAAATGACTTTTTCAACATGTCCCTGGTTGAGTCTGTAATACCAACATGTTTCAAGCAGACCATCATAGTCCCTGTGCCCAAGAACACAAAGGCAACTTTCCTAAATGCCTACCAACGCGTAGCACTCACGTCCGTAGCAATGAAGTGATTTGAAAGGTGGGTAATGGCTCACATCAACACCATTACCCCAGAAACCCTAGACCCACTCCAATTTGCATACTGCAAAAACAGAACCACAGATGATGCAATCTCTATTGCACCCCACACTGCCCTTTCCCACCTGGTCAAAAGGAACACTTACGTGAGAATGCTATTCATTGCCTACAGCTCAGCGTTCAACACCATAGTACCCTTAAAGCTCATCACTAAGCTAAGGATCCTGGGACTAAACGCTTCTCTCTGCAACTGGATCCTGGACTTTCTGAAGGGCCGCCCCCAGGTGGTGGGAGTAGGTAGCAACACATCTGACACGCTGATTCTCAACCCTGGAGGGGTGTGTGCTCAGCCCCCTCCTGTACTCCCTGTTCACCCACGACTGCATGGCCAGGCACGACTCCAACACCATCATTAAGTTTGCAGACGACGCCTGATCACCGACAACGACGAGACAGCCTAAAGGGAGGAGGTCAGAGACCTGGCCGGGTAGTGCCAGAATAACAACCTATCCCTCAACGTAAGACTAAGGAGATGATTGTGGACTACAGGAAAAGAAGCACCAAGCATGCCCCCATTCTCATCGACGGGGCTGTAGTGGAGCAGGTTGAGAGCTTCAAGTTCCTTGGTGTCCACATCAACAACAAACTAGAATGGTCCAAACACACCAAGACAGTCGTGAAGAGGGCACGACAAAGCCTATTCCCCCTCAGGAAACTAGAAAGATTTTGCATGGGTCCCGAGATCCTCAGAAAGTTCTACAGCTGAATATCGAGAGCATCCTGACTGGTTGCATCACTGCCTGGTATGGCAATTGCTCAGCCTCTGACTGCAAGGCACTTCAGAGGGTAGTGCGTACGGCCCAGGACATCACAAGGGCTAAGCTCAGGCCATCCAGGACCTCTACACCAGGCGTGTCAGAGGAAGGCCACAAAAAATTGTCAAAGACCCCAGCCACCCCAGTCATAGACTGTTCTCTCTATTACCGCATGGAAAGCGGTACCAGAGTGCCAAGTCTTGGACAAAAATACTTCTCCACAGTTTTTACCCCCAAGCCAGAAGAGGTAATCAAATGGCTACCCAGACGATTTGCATTGTGAGCCCCCCCAACCCCTCTTCTTACACTGCTGCTACTCTGTTTATCATATATGCATAGTCACAAAAACTATACACTCATGTACATACTACCTCAATTGGGCCGACCAACCACTGCTCCGGCACAATGGCTAACCGGGCTATCTGCATTGTGTCCCACCCACCGCCCGCCAACCCCTCTTTTACTTTAACCAGATGTACATGTACATACTACCTCAATCAGCCCAACTAACCAGTATGTAGCCTCGCTTCTGTATATAGCTCTCACTATTGGTTAGAGCCTGTGAGCCTGTGAGTAAGCATTTCACTGTAAGGTTGTATTCGGCGCATGTGACAAATAAACTTTGATTTGAGTGGCCATCACAAAGCCCTGACCTCAATTCCATAGAACATTTGTGGGCTGAACTGAAAAAGTGTGTGCGAGCAAGGAGGCAATGCTACCAAATACTAATTGATGCAAGTAAACTTCTGACCCACTGGGGATGTGATGAAAGAAATAAAAGCTGAAATAAATCACTCTACTATTATTCTAACATTTCACATTCTTAAAATAAAGTGATGATCCTAACAGACCTAAAACAGGACATTTTTACTAGGATTGAAAGTCAGAAATTGTGAAAAACTGAGTTTAAATGTATTTGACTAAGGTGTATGTAAACTTCCGACTTCAACTGTAAGTAGTTTGTTGGGGTATCTGTACTTTACCATTCATATTTTTGACTACTTTTACTTCACTACATTCCTCAATAAATCCTCTTTGGGCTAGGGGGCAGTATTTTGACATCTGGATGAAAAGCGTGCCCAAAGTTTAACTCCCTGTTACTCAGGCCCAGAAGCTAGGATATGCATATAATAATTTGGATAGAAAACTCTAAAGTTTCTAAAACGGTTAAAATAATGTCTGAGTATAACAGAACTGATATGGCAGGCGAAAATCCGGGGACAAACCATAAAAATAAAAAAAATCTGCCTACCACTGTTTCCGATGGATGTCATGTTTATTATTAGGCGAAAACCTCCCAGGTTGCAGTTCCTAGAGCTTCCACTAGTTGTCAGTCTTCAGAAAGAGTTTCAGGCTTATTTTTGGAAAAAATTAGCTATGATTTGTAGTTTTTCAAAGTGGCTCCCATTTTGGCTGGATGTTGTCGAGGTGGGTCACTAGCAAAACGCCTGCGCCAGAAAGGTTTTGAAAATAGTGTACTCTTTACTCAATAAATTTCCCTGACACCCAAAGGAACTCGTTACATTTTGAATGCATAGAAAGACAGGAAAATAGTCAAATTGACGCATCAACCGAACATCCCTGGTAATCCCTACTGCATTTTGATCTGGCGGACTCACTAAAAAAGACATGCTTCATTTGTAAATGCTGTCTGAATGTTGGAGTGAGCCCTTGGCTGTCCGTAAATTAAAACAAGAAAATGGTTTGCTTAATATAAGGAATTTTAAATTATTTATAATTTTACTTTTGATACTTAAGTATATTTTAAACCAAATCATTTTAGAGACTTTTACTGAACTAGAATTTTACTGGCTGACTTTTGTAATTACTTTTGTAATTTTCAATGAAGGTATCTTTACTTAAGTATGACAGTTGGGTACTTTTTCCACCACTGGTGCCAGGTTTAATCCAGATGAGACACTTCGCATTCAGGCCAAAGAGTTGAATCTTGGTTTCATCAGACCAGAAAATCTTGTTTCTCATGGTCTAAGAGTCCTTTAGGTGCCTTATGGCAAACTCCAAGTGGGCTGTCATGTGCCTTTAACAGAGTGGCTTCCGTCTGGCAACTCTACCATAAAGGCCTGATTGGTGGAGTGCTGCAGTGATGGTTGTCAATCTGGAAGGTTCTCCCATCTCCACAGTGTAACTCTGGAGCTCTGTCGGAGTGACCATCAGGTTCTTGGTCCTCCCTGGACCAAGGCCTAGACCAAGGCCCTTCTCCCCAGATTGCTCAGTTTGGCCGGATGGCCAGCTCTCAGAAGAATCTTGGTGGTTCCAAACTTCTTCCATTTAAGAATAATGGAGCCCACTGTTCTTGTGGACCTTCAGTACTGCAGAATTTTTTTTGGTACCCTTCCCAAGATCTGTGCCTAGACACAATCCTGTCTCAGACAATTCCTTCGACCTCATGGCTTGGTTTTGCTCTGACCCACCTGTCTGTATAAGGTCCCACAGTTGACAGTGCGTGTGCCTTTCCAAATAATGTCCAATCAATTAAATTTACCAGATTTTTTGTTTTAAATCACTGGCTAACACATAATACCCCATAACGTCAAAATGGAAATATGTTTTTACAAATTAAATAAAGATGAAAAGCTGAAATGCTTTGACTATTCAACCCCTTTGTTATGGCAAGTCTATATAAGTTCAGGAGCGAGAACATGATTTTTGAATGACTTCTCTGTACCCCACACATACAGATAATCAATCGTAAGGTAATTAATGGCTGTGATAGGAGAACTGAGGATGGATCAACAACATTGTAATTACTCCACAATAATAACCTAAATGACAGAGTGGAAAGGAGGAAAGCTGTATAATACAAATATTCCAAAACATGGATCCTGTTTGCAACAAGTCACTAAAGTAATACTGCAAAACATGTGCCCTGAACACAAAGTGTTATGCTTGGGGCAAATCCAATGATACATTACTCCTTATCACTCTCCAAATTTTCAAGCACAGTGGTGGCTGCATCATGTTATGGGTACGCTTGCAATCGTTAAGGACTGGGGAGTTTTTCAAGACAAAAAATAAATGAGATGGAGCTAAGCACAGGCAAAAGCCAAGTGGAAAACCGGGTTCAGTCTGCGATCCACCAGCCACTGGGAGATTAATTGACCTTTGTAAGACCTGAAAATGTTTGTCTAGCAATGTTCAACTAAAAAAATTGACAGTTTGAAGAATTTTGAAAACAATAAAATGGGCAAATGTTGCACAATCCAGGTGTGGAAAGCTCTTAGATACTTACCCATAAAGACTGAATGCTGTGCTCGCTGCCAAAGGTGATTCTAACATGTATTGACTCTGGGGATGGAATACTTATGTAATCAAGGTAAGTGTTTTATTTTTCATCGTTTTTTTTAAACTAATGTTGGAATTTCTTTTCTACTTTGAAAGAGTATTTGTGCAGATCGTTGACAAATAAAATTACAATTAAATCCATTTTAAACCGACTTTGTAACAAAATAAAATGTGGAATAAGTCAAGGGGTATGAATACTTTAAGGCACTGTAGGTAGATAAAGGCTTCAACATTTATAAATGACTCACCATCTGTCACCATCAGCATCGGCTCTCTCACGCCACTGCAGCATGACACACACACTATTCTGTCGCACTGACAGAGTGGAATGCAATACGAACATTTCCTTTCACACACACACTTGTGTGTTGATGTGTGTATCCTTCACTGTGAGAGTGTCTGTCCATCTCCGTTTGGTTGTCAGGACAGAAGACGGAGCTCCAGTATTCCCCCACGTAGCCAATTAAAATGCCCAGTTTAGGAGTTACTGAGTGACACACAGTCTCCATGGCGATAGAATCAGGGTGATTTGGTAAAGGTTAATCATGCTAATTAGCTGCCAATCTGCCAACCGGTCATTGAGTGGCAGTGTAGCACACACCAGGGCTGCGTGTCCACCCGCCACTGTTGTTTACTTTGGTTTGGTTAGGCTTTTGTTTTAAGGTATTCAGCGTTTTGCCTCAGAGTGCCGAGCTTTGAAATTCTTAAAAAGTGTGCACAACACAATCTCTCCTGGGTTTGTTATATTGGGAAAGTTTTTTTCCTATTCTTAAATGTACATTAAAAGGTAATCTTATAACCAACGTGTCTAGTTTTAAACGGCATATGTGGCATCGATGTAAGACAAACATTCATGTGTCAAAATTCACTACAAGGTGTAAATAGGATAATTTGTTTACGTTAGCTAGCCAACTAATTTCACCTCAAAGATATAGTAACAAAATCAAAACAAATTTTCTTTGTCACATACACATGATTAGCAGATGTTATTTTGAGTGTAGTGAAATGCTTATGCTTCTAGACCAGACAGTAAAGCAGTGTAACAATTCCACAACAATCTAGTAAAGGAATGGGATGAGAATATATACAGTGGGGAGAACAAGTATTTGATACACTGACGATTTGTTGGTCAAGATCTCACGATACATGGCCCCACATATCCTCCTCTCAATACGGTGTAGTCGTCCTGACCCCTTTGCAGAAAAGCATCCCCCAAAAAATGATGTTTCCACCTCCATGCTTCACGGTTGTACTCATCCTTCTTCTTCCTCCAAACACGGCGAGTGGAGTTTAGACCAAAAAGCTCTATTTTTGTCTCATCAGACCACATGACCTTCTCCCATTCCTCCTCTGGATCATCCAGATTGTCATTGGCAAACGTCAGACGGGCCTAGACATGCGCTGGCTTGAGCAGGGGGACCTTGCGTGTGCTGCAGGATTTTAATTCATGACGACATAGTGTGTTACTAATGGTTTTCTTTGAGACTGTGGTCCCAGCTCTCTTCAGGTCATTGACCAGGTCCTGCCGTGTAGTTCTGGGCTGATCCCTCACCTTCCTTATGATCATTGATGCCCCACGAGGTGAGATCTTGCATGGAGCCCCAGACCAGGGTGATTGACCGTCATCTTGAACTTCTTCCATTTTCTAATAATTGTGCCAACAGTTGTTGCCTTCTCACCAAGCTGCTTGCCTATTGTCCTATAGCCCATCCCAGCCTTGTGCAGGTCTACAAGTTTACCCCTGATGTCCTTACACATCTCTCTGGTCTTGGCCATTGTGGAGACGTTGGAGTCTGTTTGATTGAGGGTGTGGACAGGTGTCTTTTATACAGGTAACGAGTTCAAACAGGTGCAGTTAATACAGGTAATGAGTGGAGAACAGGAGGGCTTCTTAAAGAAAAACTAACAGGTCTGTGAGAGCCGGAATTCTTACTGGTTGGTAGGTGATCAAATACTTATGTCATGCAATAAAATGCTAATTAATTACTTAAAAATCATACAATGTGATTTTCTGGATTTTTGTTTTAGATTCAGTCTCTCACAGTTGAAGTGTACCTATGATCAAAATTACAGACCTCTACATGCTTTGTAAGTAGGAAAACCTGCAAAATCGGCAGTGTATCAAATACTTGTTCTCCCCACTGTAAGTACAAAAACATATGGATGAGCAGTGACAGAGCGGCTAAGATGTAATAGATAGTAAAGAAAAGATAGCGAAGGACACAGTATTTACATATGAGATGACTAATGGGAGATAAGTAAACATTCTTAAAGTGGCATTATTAAAGTGACTAGTGTTCCATTTATTAAAGTGGCCAATGATATCAAGTCTGTAGGTAGGCAGCAGCCTCTCTGTGCTAGTGATGGCTTTTTAACAGTCTGATGGCCTTGAGATAGAAGCTGTTTTTCAGCCTCTCTGTCCCAGCTTTGTACTCACATCGCCTTCTGGATGGAAGCTGGGTGAACAGGCAGTGGCTCGGGTGGTTATTGTCCTTGATTATCTTCTTTGCATTCCTGTGAATCGGGTGTTGTAGGTGTCCTGGAGGGCAGGTAGTTTGCCCCCGGTGATGCGGTGTGCAGACCTCACTACCCTCTGGAGAGCCCTGCAGTTGTGGGCGGCGCAGTTGCCGTACCAGGCGGTGATACAGCCCGACAGAATGCTCTCAATTGTGCATCTGTGAATTGGTGACATTTAGGCGCTGTTGCGCCTTCTTCGCCACACTGTCTGTGTGCGTGGACTATTTCACTTTGTCAATGATATGTAAACTTTCCACCTTCTCCACTGCTGTCCCGTCGATGTGGATAGGGGGGTGCTCCCTCTACTGTTTCCTGAAGTCCACGCTCATCTCTTCTGTTTTGTTGACATCATGTATTTTTATGTACATATTCTTCATCCCTTTACACTTATGTGTATAAGGTAGTTGTTGTGAAATTGTTAGGTTGCTCGTTGGTTATTACTGCATTGTCGGAACTAGAAGCACAAGCATTTCGCGACACTCGCATTAACATCTGCTAACCACGTGTATGTGACAAATAAAATTTGATTTGATACATAGTACATATGCATAATATTTTTACTACTGATATCGATTACCGCATTGTTGGGAAAAGATATTTCACTGTACTACAGAAAGAACTGAATCAGGCGGAGAGAAGTTCTCCTTTGTTCTCTCCATAGCAAAGTTAGCTCAGTTTACCTCGCTAAACTCATTTCTGGCCTTGTTTATTGTGATTAAATGGCAAAGACACACCCAAGAAACATCCACATCAAACCACACCCTCAAGACAACTCTCGTTTGCCTTCAGTCACGGCCGCTAGCATTTCTTAATGAGCATTGATAAAGAACAAGGACAAATCATGAAGTTCAATCGCCCTTTAAAAGTTTTTTCAGAGTAAATTATCATCATTCAAATTGCAAAGGGTTTTTCCAATTAGGGGTATGAAAAATACACAAGTGCTGGAGAGGGAGACTATAATACCATCAGAACAGCTCAGTCTGTGCCCCATCCAAACGTGATTTTATTTACAATGTGATCTGCTCAGACATTTTTTAATAAAGTGATCAAGGAATAAATGAAACAAAGCCTGACAGCTTACCCTAAATCCGGTATCAAAAAAATTGCCTACATTTATAAAACAAACAGATGGCTAAATGACATACTCCGCCACACTAAAAATAACATTTTATAAATAAAATGCCCATAACGGATTTGGTATTTTTTTCCCTAGCTGGACCACTCCCCTCTTGATCCCTTGCTGTGGTCCATAAGCTAGAGAGGATGTCGTGAGTGTCTACGTTGGTCCAGCCTGACATTTTGGCTAGGCTGGGGTGTTATTTGGGCCACGAGTCACCCTCACTAGTGGTTATTAACACATCAGTCTCCTCTCCTGCTGATGTTTCAGATGGGAGCTGACTCTAGCACCTCTCCTCTCCCTTACCCGGCTCCTGTCAAAATACCCACGAGGCATCTTGGTTCTACATCTCTTAACAGGATCAATTAAGACTGCTAGTTTACGTCAGACCAGGGGAGCTGCACCAACAAGGAAAGGAGGAGCAAACAATGTGAGCAATGTAGCACTCAAGCATAAACTCACAGTCCAATGCAGTCAAAACATTTCTGGGGAGTTTCTGGGGTGACAAAATAAATCTTCAAAGAGATCTTCTAACAAAGAAAGATAGGTCTACATCTAGATATTGTTTCCTTATTCTAACAAAGTCCATACAACTGTTTTTCAATCCCACCTATGTTCAATTCCATCTTGACTCAAATTATCTCGGAGCAATGTTTTGAGTTTTGGCTTCAAAGACATGGACCACTAACTAGTATACATCATTTCAACCCTCAGTTTCCCACCCAAACCCTGTTACCTAAACCACTACCCTCTTCCTCCTCCAGTCTCTCTCCTCGTTCGCCTGATGAGCTGGTTCAGAGTGTGATGGAGAGCAGCACCGGGAGAGAGGACACCGGCTTTAGCTTCACTTTCATCCCCACTTCCTCCTATCTGCATTATTAATTTACAAGAAAGAGGGAAGAAAAACAAAAAAGGGAGGGGGATTAAAAAGTGGATCAAGGAGAGATGGGAGGGAGGTGTAGAGAAGAGAGCAACATTCCGCCCGACACAACCCAGACCCATGGATATGTTAGAGAGAGAGGGGGACATATAGAAAGGATGGAGGGAGGAGGTAAAGCGAGAGATACAGAGCAAGAGATAACGAAAGAGGGAGTAGAGGCTTAAGTAAAGAGAAAGAGAGAAAAAAATTAAAGAGGGGAGAAGAAAGATAGAGATGTGACTGTAGCAGTGATTTGAGTATGGGATCTGTGTGAATCAAAGGCACCTTTGAGCAACAGAAGACGGTGGAAGTGGTGTCCATGATTACAAGAAGCAGGGACCTTTGAGTCAGTCTTCATGAAAGCCATGGGCCCATGCCTCATCTGAACTGATTATAACGCTGCTCGGCTCAGCGAGGCTTTGACTGAAGCCGCATAAACTAACGAAGGCAGGCTCGGGATATTAAAGAAGTGAGACATATTTTACATTCTCCCACTTATTTTAAATCACTATTAAAATCATTAGTACAGAGAACTGGGTGTGTGTGTGTGTGTGTGTGTGTGTGTGTGTGTGTGTTGGTTCCACCACCAGCGGTCTTTCAATTGGTATCTCAGGATGTAATGGAATAAGAAATAGAGAAACCTCATTGTCTCTCTGGGTGTGAGAGGAGAGGAGGCTTTGAAACTGGCTTCACAGAACAGTTAGCAACACAGACACAGTCAAACGCTTCCCACTTCCAAAAGTTCTCAATCAGAATTCAACAACGGATGTTAATCAGATATGATAGTGAAAGAAATGATCTAACTAAGAGGGGAACAAAGAAAAAATATCACATTGACCTGATTGCGATATTCAACTGGTAAAGAATTGGATACCGGCTAACACACTAGTCTCTCTTCCTTCTTCATCCCTTCTTCCTTAAACCTTCACCCTCTCCAACCGGAGGGAGCACAGAGTAGGGAGAAGATGAGAGAGCGCGAGAAAGAAGAGAGAAAAGTGCTGAGGCCTTAAGGAAGAGGCAGGCCACAGAGCAGCGATCCATATTTCTACTGCTCTCTCTCCCACTATAAATAGGCCTCCTTTACATTTTCCACACACAGGTTTATAGGCTAATCATTATTTCCCAGCAGAAGTAAATAGCACAACACAAATGGCGCTGCCTGCCTGGCTGCATGGGAGGCCTGCTCGAGTTATAAACCCTGCCTCTGCCTGCCTGCCCACACAAACTAGCTCACCAGCCCACAATGTGTGTGTGTTATGGCTTTTGTTGCCTCCATCCTTCCCCACCTAGCTTTGAAGTATCTGGCCTCGGTCTCCTGGGCCAACAGGACTTAGTCAGCCCATTAAAGCTGGAAGCCCTCCAGTCTCACTACAATACTATCTCCTCTGTCTTCATCTCAATGGTGGCCTCACTCTAGCACCTCTCCTCTACACACAAAACGCACACACAATTCTCCAGTGTGTGTGTGTGTGTGTGTGTGTGTGTGTGTGTGTGTGTGTGAACTGTGCATGCGTGTATGCTCCTCTCCATCCACCCTCTCAGTTGCCCAACCCAACCCAACCCACCTCACCACCCACATACAGTACAAATGTCTGCCATTGAGCCGAGGCCTAAAGTGCACGCAGGTGTCAGGCTTCTCCGCCTCCTTTCCTCTGTTGTTCAGACTAGTTGGCACATGTGTAAATGCTAAGGCCACCTCTCAGCCCATTGTCCTGCCCTCTTCAGACCAGCTCTGAGGACATTGAGTGGTGGGAGGCCTTTTGTCCCGCTGCCGTCACTCCTGCAGGTGGCTGACAGCGGAAGGCAGCATAGTTAGCGGTGAGTATGACCGTCTCTGTTTGATGTCTGGAGATGGAAGGCCAAGGAGGATGCTAATGATCACTTGACAAACAAACACATTCCACTTGTGTTTGTAAAGACAAAACTATGATTGCAAATCATAAAAGGATGACAGCTAGCTAGTCGTATCTGATAAAAAAAATAATAA
Organism: Oncorhynchus mykiss; assembly: GCF_057628025.1. Classification (NCBI taxonomy): domain Eukaryota; kingdom Metazoa; phylum Chordata; class Actinopteri; order Salmoniformes; family Salmonidae; genus Oncorhynchus; species Oncorhynchus mykiss. Next base: position 44,065,046 of record NC_143025.1, read on the forward strand.
TAATAATAATAATGACTGTCTGTCAATGTGGTCTATTTCCGTTTTGTTTCAATGAAACATGAAACAAACATTATAGCCTAGCAATTAATACAGACAAGTACATTTCGTACCATTTTTCAATAACAGGTGGAAAATGGCTGCCAGTGTTTGTGTAATCTTAAAACCAGAAGAGTCAAGATGATACAGCACCTTCAGAAAGTATTCATACCCCTTGACTTATTCCACATTTTGTTGTGTACCCCATAAAGACAAAGTGATTACATGTTTTAGACATTTTTGAAAATGTATTGAAAGTGAAATGCATAAATATCTTATTTAAATAATTATTCACACCCTTGAGTCAATGCATGTTAGAATCACCTTTAGCAGCGATTACAACTACGAGTCTTTCTGTGTACATCTCGAAGAGCTTTGCACACAGGAAAAGTATTTGCACATTATTCATCAAAATAAATCTTCAAGCACTGTCAAGTTGGTTGTTGATCATTGCAAGACAGCCATTTTCAAGTCTTGCCATAGATTTTCAAGCAGATTTAATTCAAAACTGTAACTAGGCCACACAGGAACATGCAATGTTGTCTTGGTAAGCAACTCCAGTGTATAGTTGGACTAGTGTTTTAGGTTATTGTCCTGCTGAATGGTGAATTGTGACCGATCAGCTCGAGTCGGGCTTATGTAGCAAAATTTGAAACAGTGTTTTTTTTACATTGGATCAAAGTAGAGACTCAGAGCTAGAAAAGTGTATATCATGCACTACAGTTAATTTACAATGGGAAAGTAATACTGCTTTGAAAGTTGATAAACTAACCTCACTTTTGAGAAAATGGCCCTTAAATATTTTGGTACACCTAATGGGGAGCTCTTCTTTGTCTACAACCATTCAGCATCGTTCACACCCTCTTTAGTCCCACTCATCTCTTTAATGATTCACATGTGAGGCCATGTACTAAACAACCAAAGATTTCAAGACTAAGGCTGGTTTATAGTGTGTGTTTTCTGGGCGTTCGTAGACTCTTCAGAACGGACAATTTATGTTATCCAGAGCATTGGTGACTGGGACTGTATTGCTGGCAACAATTTAATTACACTTTTTTGTCAACGTTTAATGACACCGGCCATATTGAACAGGTGTTGAGTGTTCAGCAATTTGTCAGTGATTCTGCACTCTGGCACACTCAGACGAGAGTGCTCTGAAATCCGAGTAGATAGCCAGAGAGAATTTACCAGCTACGTCTATCAACAGTTGTCGCAGTGACATCATGAACAGTCTATTGAAATGGTTACTTGCATAACGGAGTCTTTTGTTTAGACATGTAGCTAGCTAAACAATGAACCATAATCCCAACTCATAATGTTACAACACTGCATGAATCTGCAGGTAGCTAACCAACCAGGTTCAATGTTAGCTAGCTAACATTAGGCTATAACAAGCAATGCAAATGGCTCTGAGATACGAATAACATTACTCCACAGATCATACATGTAACGTTAGCTAGCGAGCCAGCCAGCTAACATTAGCTAGCTAGCTAACAGTGCACTTTAAATTGAAATTAAAATGACTGACAAAATTAGAAACGTGTAATATTAGAAAATTTAGCTAGCTAGACTATCTTACCTGTATACATGGATGGACGATTCTCCCGCTCTGTCATGGATGCCTTGGTTGCCCAGCTCATATTATAGACAGAAGCCCGCTACATGGCAGACCAATCTGAACTCGTCTCTCACATGTCCAGCCCACTCATTATCTCAGTCAATCATGGCTAGCAGGAAAGCTGCCCACTTTTTCCGTGGCTAAACCAACTAGGCTCGTAATTAAACATTGTATTTGTATTTTCAGATGGCATACAAGTATGTTATTAAGGCACATTATAGTTCATGTTCCAGAAGGCATTTATACCAACAAAAAAAACACATTTTGATGACAAATAAAAATGTTTACTTTCAAATGGCTCTCCTGTGACTTAGTGACCCGCAACATACGTATAGTTTCCTGAAACAAGTCACAATGAGTCTCCCATGGTCTATTGGAAAGCAGACTGATACAGGGATTCCTCTAGGATTTTGCCTGTGCTTAGCTATATTACGTTTCTTTTTAACCTAAAAAAAACTCCCTAGACCTTGCTGATGACAAGCATACCCATGCAGCCACCACCATGCTTGAAAATATGAAGAGTGGTACTCACTGATGTGTTGAGTTGGATTTTCCTCAAAGATAATTTACGTCCCGAATAGAAAGCGTTAACAACCATGTTGATGATCCACCCTCAGTTTTCTTCTGTCACAGCCATTAAACTCTGTAACTGTATTATAGGCTCCATTGGCCTCATGGTGAAATCCCTGAGCGGTTTCCTTCCTCTCCGGCAACTGACTTAGGAAGGTCACCTGTATCTTTGTAGTGACTGAGTGTATTGATAGACCATTCTAAGTGTATTTAATAACTTCACAACGCTCAAAGGGATATTCAAATGTCTGCTTTTGTTTTTTTTTTTCATCAGCCAATAAGTGCCCCTCTCTGCGAGGCATTGGAAAACCTCCCTGGTTGAATCTGTGTTTGAAATTCACTGCTCGACTGGGGGACCTTACAGATCATTTTGAAAAAGTTGAAGGGGTGTGAATGCTTTAAGACACTGTAAACCCAATAATATCGGAGGTCGGTATGTTGGCCAGCATGATACTTATACCCATTCTATGGAAAGTGTATTCACTGACAAACCCTCTTTCATAGACCTTTCCATTGAAAATGACACCCCCAGACATTGGTTTGAAGGGCTGGATCTATAATTCTATAGTCCTGAGAGTGGTTGCCAAACCTTTTTCTCAAAAGGAGCACCTACATTAAGCTTTAGGACTGGCCAGGCCCTGGCTGAAAATGTCTGAAAATGCCTCAGGCTACACTATACTCTCGCAACACAACCCAGAACTGGGGCTGAGCAATTACCCGAAATGTATGTTTTTTATGGGGGTTATTAAACAAGTAATTGACCAACGTCGGTTCAAATATTTGAATTCCATTTAGTTCAGGGTTTTTTGTGACCTCAAAGTGCCGTTTCTTAGAGAATTCAAATCAAGAACGAACTGTGGGATGCTATAGGAAGTTGTATTTTTCAACAGGAAAACATTCAGCCTAGTTCAGCACAGAACTAGGAGCAGTTGGAGGGCAGTCAACAGCCTTGGTTTCTCTAATGACTGCCTCGCCTGGTTCACTAACTACTTCTCAGATAGATTTCAGTGTGTCTGCCCTTTCGAGCTGGTCCCAAAATAGCCTCCAACACTCTACTCAGCAAATTGGATGTAGTCTACCACAGTGCCATACGTTTTGTCACCAAAGACCCATACACGACCCACAACTGCGACCTGTATGCTCTCATTGGCTGTCCCTGGCTACATATTCGTCGCCAAACCCACTGGCTCCAGGTCATCTTTAAGTCTTCGCTAGGTAAAGCTCCGCCTTATCTCAGCTCACTGGTTACTATAGCAACACCCACCCGTAGCACACGTTCCAGCAGGTATATTTCACTGGTCATCCCCAAAGCCAACACCTCCTTTGGCTGCCTTCCTTCCAGTTCTCTGATTCCAATTACTGGAACGAATTGCAAAAAACACCGAAGTTGGAGACATATCTCCCTCACTAACTTTACGCATCAGCTGTCAGAGCAGCTTACCGATCGTTGCAGCTGTACAGAGCACATCTGTAAATTGCCCATCCAACCAACTACCTAACTCATCCCCATATTTGTTTTTCTGCTCTTTTGCACAGCAGTATTTCTACCCGCACATTTATCACTCCATTGTAAATTGTAATTACTTCGCCACTATTGGCCTATTTATTGCCTTACTTCATTTGTACACACTGTATACAGATTTTTCTATTGTGTTATTGACTGTACGTTTGTTTATCCCATGTGTAACTCTGTTGTTTTTGTCGTACCGCTTTGTTTTGTCTAGGCCAGGTCGCAGTTGGAAATGAGAACTTGTTCTCAACTGGCATACCTGGTCAAATAAAGGTGAAATAAAAAATGTAATTAAAAGCAGAAAATGTATTAACTACAATGCCCATAATGCATTGCGCATGCACTGCCTGCCATGTTCTTCCCGCCCCCGGATTGAGACCGCATGATAAAGCAATTTATAAACTGGGTAGTTCGAGCCCTGAATTACTGATTGGCTGACAGCCATGGAAAAATCATACAGTATATACTAAGGGTATGACAAAACATTTATTTTTACTGCTCTAAATTACATTGGTAACCAGTTTAAAATAGCAATAATGCACCTCGGGGGTTTGTGGTATATGGCCAATATACCACAGCTAAGGGCTGAAACCAGGCAATCCGTGTTGCGTCATGCATAACATCCCTTACCCATGGTATATTGGCCTTGTGCCTTATTGCTTAAGTATACAGTGACGAGAGGCAGAGACAGTTAGTGAGGTAGGGCTGGGCGGTTTACCGTATTTGACTATATATTCGTATTGATGCACGGACCGGTTTGGGTTTCAACTTTTCCTTCAATAACGATATTTCAATGTTTGGTTTGTTAAACGTAATATGCAACGCAGGCTTGTGTCAGTTTTTAAAGTTTACTACGTTTGCTACTTGAGTAGTGTTTCTCCCCCTCCTGCTGCATGATGCTTCCCACACAAAGCCCTGCCTCTGTCACTCAAGGAGAGAGCAGTTGCTCGCCGTTCATTTCATGCAGTCTCCATGGTCAGATACAGTGGGGCAAAAAAATATTTAGTCAGCCACCAATTGTGCAAGTTCTCCCACTTAAAAAGATGAGGCCTATAATTTTCATCATAGGTACACTTCAACTATGACAGACAAAATGTGGGAAAAAAAATAAAGAAAATCACATTATGGTGGAAAATAAGTATTTGGTCACCTACAAAAAAGCAAGATTTCTGATGCAACAAGATGTTTGTGGTATGCTGCTTTCCACAAGCATTCTACAATTACACTAATTACAGCGACTTCAGAAAGTATTCACACCTTTGTTTTTTTCCATATTTGGTGTGTTACAGCATTACTTTACAATGGATTCCATTGAGATTTGTTGTCACTAGCCTACACACTACAAATCACCATCAAATCAAAGTGGAATTATGTTCTCTAAATGTTTACAAATTAATTAAAAATTAAAATCTGAAATGTCTCGAGTCAAAAAGTATTCAACTCTATTGCTATGCCAAGCCTAAATAAGTTCAGGAGTAAAATGTTGCTTAACAAGTCAGATATTAAGCTACATGGACTTTGTGTCCAATACTAGTGTTTAACATGATTTTTTATGACTACTTCATATTTATAACCCACACATACAATTATCTGTAAGATCCCTCAGTCGAGCAGTGAATTTCAAACATACATTCAACCACAAAGACCAGGGAGATTGTCCAATGCCTCACAAAGAAGGGCACCTATTGGTAGATGGGTAAAAAAATAAAAAACAGACATTGAATATCCCTCTGAGCATTGTGAAGTTATTATAAAGATACAGGCAATATGCCTAATTCAGTTGCCGGAGAGTAAGGAAACCACTCAGGGATATCACCATAAGGTCAATGGTGACTTTAAAACAGTTACGGAGTTTAATGGCTGTGATAGGAGAAAACTAGGATGGATCAACAACATTGTAGTTACTCCACAATACGAACCAAATTCAAGTTTGCTGATGCCAACAGTGTTAGGCCTGATCACCGACAACGACGAGACTGCCTATAGGAGGTCAGAGACCTGGCCGGGTGGTGCCAGAATAACAACCTATCCCTCAACGTAACCAAGACTAAGGAGATGATTGTGGACTACAGGAGAAGGAGCACCGAGCACGTCCCCATTCTCATCGACGGGGCTGTAGTGGAGCAGGTTGAGAGCTTCAAATTCCTTGGTGTCCACATCAACAACAAAATAGATTGGTCAAAACACACCAAGACAGTCGTAAAGAGGGCATGACAAAGCCTATTCCCCCTCAGGAAACTAGAAAGATTTGGCATGGGTCCTGAGATCCTCAAACATTTTCTACAGCTGCAACAGAGAGCATCCTGACCGGTTGCATCACTGCCTGGTACGGCAATTGCTCGGACCCCGACCGCAAGACACTACAGAGGGTAGTGCGTACGGCCCAGTACATCACTGGGGCAAAGCTGCCTGCCATTCAGGACCTCAACACCAGGCGGTGTCAGAGGAAGGCCCTAAAAATAGTCAAAGACCCCAGCCGTAGACTGTTCTCTCTTCTACCGCATGGCAAGCGGTACCGGAGTGCCAAGTCTAGGACAAAAAAGATTTCTCCACAGTTCTTACTGTTCTTAAGCCACAAGACTCCTGAACAGGTAACCAAATGGTTACGTGGACTATTTGTATTGTGTGCCTCCCCCCCAACCTCTCTTTTACGCTGCTGCTACTCTCTGTTTATCTTATATGCATAGTCATTTTAACTATGCATTCATGTACATACTACCTAAATGGCCCGACCAACCAGTGCTCCCACACAGTGGCTAACCGGGCTATCTGCATTGTGTCCCACCACCAGCCAACCCCTCTTTTTACACTTCTGCTACTCTCTGTTCATCATATATACATAGTCACTTTAACGATACCTACATGTACATACAACCTCAATAAGCCTGACTAACAGGTGTCTGTATATAGCCTTGCTACTCTTTTTTTCAAATGTCTTTTTACTGTTGTTTTATTTCTTTACTTGCTTTACTTGAAATTGACAGACTGAAAATAAGGAAGCCTGTAGTGAACACAAATATTCCAACACATGCATCTTGTTTGCAACAATGCACTAAAGTAATAATACAAAAAACATGGCAAAGCAATAAACTTTTTTGTCCTGAACACAAACAAAAGTGGCAAATCCAATACAACACATTATTGAGTACCACTCTCCATATTTTCAACCACAGTGGTGGCTGTATCACTTTATGGGTATGCTTTTAAATCGTTAAGGACTGAAGTTTTTCTGGATAACAAAAAAACGGAATGGAGCTTAGCACAGGCGAAATCCTATAGGAAAACCTGGTTCTGTCTGCGTTCCACCAGCAACTGGGAGATGAATTCACCTTTCAGCTGCTTTCCACCTTTTAACCTAAAACACAAGGCCAAATATACACTGGAGTTGCTTACCATGATGATGCTGAATGTTCCTGAGTGGCCTAGTTACAGTTCTGACTTAAATCTGCTTGGATATCAATGGAAAATACTTGAAAAATTGTTGTCTAGCAATGATCAACAACTAATATGACAGAGCTTGAAGAAATGTGAAAGAAAAAAGAGCAAATATTGTACAATCCAGATGGGTAAAGCTCTTAGATACTTAACCATAAAGATTAAGCGCTGTAGTCACTGCCAAAGGTGATTCTAACATGTATTGACTCAGGGTTGTGAAAACTTATGTACATTTGATCTCTATTTCATTTAATGATTTTGCAAAAATGTCTAAAAACATGTTTTAACAATGTCATTATGTGGTATTGCGTGTTGTTGGGTGAGAAATCATGATCTAATTCATCCATTTTGAATTCAAGTTGTAACACAAAATGGAAAAGCATGAATATGTTAGCTATTTACAGTTGAAGTCGGAAGTTTACATACACCTGAGCCAAATACATTATTTACTCAGTTTTTCACAATTCCTGACATTTAATCAGAGTAAAAATTCCCTGTCTTAGATCAGTTAGGATGACCACTTTATTTTAAGAATGTGAAATGTCAGAAATATAGTGGTGAGAATTATTTATTTCAACACATTCCCAGTGGGTCAGAAGTTTACTTTCACTCAATTAGTATTTGGTAGCATTGCCTTTAAATTGTTTAACTTGGGTCAAACGTTTTGGGTAGCCTTCCACAAGCTTCCCACAGTAAGTTGTGAATTTTGGCCCATTCCTCCTGACAGAGCTGGTGTAACGGAGTCAGGTTTGTAGGCCTTGCTCGCACATGCGTTTTCAGTTCTGCCCACAAATTTTCTATTGGATTGAGGTCAGGGCTTTGTGATGGCCATTCCAATACCTTGACTTTGTTGTCCTTAAGCCAATTTGCCACAACTTTGGAAGTATGCTTGGGGTCATTGTCCATTTGGAAGACCCATTTGCAACCAAGCTTTCACTTGGTCTTGAGATGATGAGGCTATATTGAAGCAACATTTTCCTTCCTCATGTTGGCGTCTATTTTGTGAAGTTCACCAGTCCCTCCTTTGGGATGGTGTTCTTCAGCTTGCAAGCCTCCCCCTTTTTCCTCTGAACATAATGATGGTCTTTATGGCCAAACAGTTCTATTTTTGTTTCATCAGACCAGAGGACATTCCTCCAAAAAGTACGATCTTTGTCCCCATGTGCAGTTGCAAACCATAGTCTGGCTTTTTCATGGCGGTTTTGGAGCAGAAGCTTCTTTCTTGCTGAGTGGCCTTTCAGGTTATGTCGATATAGGACGTGTTTTACTGTGGATATAGATACTTTTGTACCTGTTTCCTCCTGCATCTTCACAAGGTCCTTTGCTGTTGTTCTGAGATTGATTTGCACTTTTCGCACCAAAATATGTTCATCTCTAGTAGATAGAACGCGTCTCCTTCCTGAGTAGTAGGACGACTGCGTGGTCCCATGGTATTTATAATTGGGTACTATTGTTTGAACAGATGAACATGGTACCTTCAGGCATTTGGAAATTGCTTCTAAGGATGAACCAGACTTGTTGGGGTCTACAATTTTTTGGGGCTGATTTGTTTTGATTTTCCCATGGTGTCAAGCAAAGAGGCACTGAGTTTGAAGGTAAGCCTTGAAATACATCCACAGGTACACCTCCAATTGACTCAAATTATGTCAATAAGCATATCAGAAACTTCTAAAGCCATGCCATCATTTTCTGGAATTTTCCAAGCTGTTTAAAGGCACAGTCAAACTAGTGTATGTAAACTTCTGACCCACTTATAATTCACTGTGTCTGTAAACAACTGTTGGAAAAATTACTTGTGTCATGCACAAAGTAGATGTCCTAACCGACTTGCCAAAACTATAGTTTGTTAACAAGAAATGTGTGGAGTGGTTGAAAGATGAGTTTTAATGACTCCAACCTAAGCGTATGTAAACTTCTGACTTCAACTGTATATGAGGTAAGAAAACAATGTCACATCTAATTAGGGTCACCTGGAAACACTGACCAAAAACTTTGGTTCCTAGGTATAGGTTTTATACCCATATCATGCAGGTCTGCGTGGCAAAAGTGTAGGAAATGCAGAAATCGATGAGAAAGCATAAAAACATTTTTTTTTAGACTTAAATCTAACAGTATAAAACAAATCAGAATGTAATGTATGTGTTGCAACCCTAGGGTCATGAACTACTCATCAAAGAAAGCATACTTAGAACTTTCATTATTCAAAAACATTAAATATTGTCAAATACTATCATATGATATTTTGGCCATATCGCCCAGGCCTATCGTGAGGAAGCTCTACCCTATTGATAGTTGTACTTCTTGGTAATTAGCCGTCTTTAAAGTACGCCCTATCTACATTGAAGAACTACAAAAATTGTGATTTTGTCAGACAGCTCTTCAGCATAGGCAGCTACTAGCTAGCCTAGCTAAATAGGATGACTCGTTGAAGAGCACAGAGAACGTTAGATAGTTGTCTGGCTGGCTGCTACTGCCTGAGCAGAGATGAGATGATGACTAAGGAATTAAATAATCAAGTCACCCCCCAAAAAAGGAACAAGACAATGGAATGTTTTCAATGTTGTGGCAAATGAATGTTCTGAATATTTATCTTTGGAATTTCAAAAAAGTTATAAAACAATTTCAAAAACATAATTTAAATGTAAAAAGCATAATCAAAAAACAAACTGAAACAGACCTCAAAAATAACTAATTGCTCAGCACTACCCAGAACACACGGCTACTCCACACATATGCACGCGCAAAACATCAGTTTAATTTCATCAACAATAACTATGATGAACAAAACACTCGTCAACAACCTATTTTTCCTGACTAAAACCATGATGATAACAAGACACCCTGAAAAAAAAACAATACCTATTACTTTTTTCATTTTAGTAATGGAAATGAATTTGACATGAAGCATGTTTTCTGCTGTTTTGTTTTGTCTGTTTTGTCTAATTACATGCAATCTTCTCATTGGCAGAATTGACAGTCAATCAATCTTTTGAAATGATGCGAAGCCAGGACACTTCACTTGTAATTAACCTCAACTAAACTCACGATAAACGCAAATCCGACCATCACCCCCGGTGAGACAAAACCGCAACTTGTCAGTGAAGAGCACTTTTTGCCAGTCCTGTCTGGTCCAGCGACGATCGGTTTGTGCCCATAGGCGACGTTGTTGACGGTGATGTCTGGTGAGGACCTGCCTGCCAACAGGCATACAAGCCCTCAGCCCAGCCTCTCTCAGCCTATTGCGGACAGTCTTAACACTGATGGAAGGATTGTACTTTCCTGGTGTAACTCGGGCAGTTGTTGTTGCCATCCTGTACCTGTCCCGCAGGTGTGATGTTCGGATGTACGATCCTGTGCAGGTGTTGTTACACGTGGTCTGCCACTGCGAGGATGATCAGCTGTCTGTCCTGTCTCCCTGTAGCGCTGTCTGCGGCGTCTCACAGTACGGACATTGCAATTTATTGCCCTGGCCACATCTGCAGTCCTCATGCCTCCTTGCAGCATGCCTAAGGCATGTTCACGCAGATGAGCAGGGACCCTGGACATCTTTCTTTTGGTGTTTTCAGAGTCAGAAGAAAGGCCTTTTTAGTGTCCTAAGTTTTCATAACTGTGACCTTAATTGCCTGCAATCTGTAAACTGTTAGTGTCTTATCGACTGTTCCACAGGTGCATGTTCATTAATTGTTTATGGTTCTTTGAACAAGCATGTGAAACAGTGTTTAAACCCTTTGCAATGAAGATCTGTGAAGTTAAATATTTAGATTTGTATTAATTATCTTTGAAAGACAAGGTCATGAAAAAGGGACGTTTCTTTTTTTTGCTGAATTTAGAAACAATATTTACTCGTATACTTTCATGTAGGCCATTTTTGCTTGGATCTCATCAGAAGCTCTATTTTCCCATGTGCGCTGCGATTCATTCATCTTTGTTGTGCAACACCGAGTCGGTCCGCTTTTTTAATTTAGTTGACTGATAACAACGAAAACCAAGAAGGATTAAAATGGGACTAAGACAAAAAAAATATTATAATAAAGACGAAGATCAGACGAAATAAATCTAAAATAGGTGACAAAATGAACACACAAACACACACACACCTCCATGTTTACTCAGGTGGCCAGGGTTGTTTGTTAGCCATATCGCTGACCATCCCCAAATGAGCTGGGAACAGGATGGAAAGTGACGCTTCATGGCACTAGCCTACACTATCAGCCTAGGCTAGGTCCCTGTGTTAGACCGGGCTAGAGGGCTAGTCCCGCAGACACGTAGCGATCATGCTAACACAAGCCTACAGACGCGACTGGACCCTCCCGTCTATCCCTCTCTCCAGCCCCCTTTTCTCCCTCCCGCTCTGTCTGTCGATCTTTTCCGGTGCATATGTCCAGAGGCAAGGAATAGGATGACAACTCTCTGCCAATTAGAATGTGATGTTTGTGCCTGCTTGCGTTAGCAGATAAAAATCAGTTGTTTTTATTTTCTGCATCTTTGACAGGGGAAAAAACAACAGCTGGCATTTGGGGTAGTTTTTCACTGACGAAAACATTTGGTTTCTATGCTATTCCCTCCATGCAGCTTTTTTCTTACCCCCTGGTAGTTAGGAGTAGTTATCCTGCATCAGTGTTGCAGTTTGGGTAAAGCAAAAATATCAAGAGCAAGATGTCGGAACCATTAGTAAAACGTGAGAAGAGCAGTTCCCGGGCAAGTCTAGTTACATAGCTGAGTGCAAACGTGATGCAGGACCGCTCATTTTTATTTTTTATTTTACCTTTATTTAACTAGGCAAGTCAGTTAAGAAGAAATTCTTATTTTCAATGACGGCCTAGGAACAGTGGGTTAACTGCTTGTTCAGGGGCAGAACGACAGATTTGTACCTTGTCAGCAAGGGGTTTCAAACTTGCAACCTTTCGGTTACTAGTCCAACGCTCTAACCACTAGGCTACCCTGCCGCCTCATGTTGAGGATTACCGGGCCAGGACTCTGTGTGTGTGCATGACCTTGCGTGTGTGTTAGGGCTGGCACCGTTACTGTGGAAATGACAGATATGGATGTGTCATTTTGCCGAAATATGACTAAATAAAATGTTTATATCTCTGCCAGTCATAACCCCCTCAATACTTGACTTTCATAAATATGTCTATTTAACACACGTATGTTGTAAGATTGTGTTATAAGCAGTTTAAAAGAGCGCCAAAAAGTTAAATTTTCAAATTCTCCTAAATAGTCCCATGCAGGTAAGATGTTTACCATTTCCAAATAATGCTCAAAATAGAAGAGATGAGCTCTATTTTAAAATATAACTTTCTCCAAGAATAACCCATGTCCCATGCACTCCACATGTGAGCACACAGCAACAGATATACATACATACAGTATATGGCTCTGCTGTAGGCTATACACACACTAGAGGTCGACCGACTATGATTTTCCAACGCCGATATCGATTATTGGAGGGCCAAAAAAAACGATACCGGTTAAATCGGCCGATTTTTTTTATTTATTTATTTGTAATAATGACAATTACAACAACACTGAATGAACACTTATTTTAACTTAATATAATACATCAATAAAATCAATTTAGCCTCAAATAAATAATGAAACATGTTCAATTTGGTTTAAATAATGCAAAAACAAAGTGTTGGAGAAGAAAGTAAAAGTGCAATATCTGCTATGTAAGAAAGCTAACGTTTAAGTTCCTTGCTCAGAACATGAGAACGTATGAACGCTGGTGGTTCCTTTTAACATGAGTCTTCAATATTCCCAGGTAAGAAGTTTTAGGTTGTAGTTATTATAGGACGATTTCCCTATATACCATTTGTATTTCATTAACATTTGATTATTGGATGTTCTTATAGACACTTTAGTATTGCCAGTGTAACAGTATAGCTTCCGTTTCACTTTAGCTAGCCATTTCAGTTCGGTTACACCAGCCTCATCTCGGAAGTTGATAGGCTTGAAGTCATAAACAGCGCAATGCTTGACGCACAACAAAGAGCTGCTGGCAAAACGCACGAAAGTGCTGGTTTGAATGAATGTTTACGTGCCTACCACAGCTCAGTCAGATACTTAGATACTTGTATGCTCAGTCAGATTATATGCAACGCAGGACACGCTAGATAATATCTAGTAATATCAACCATGTGATTATGTGTGATTATGATTGATTGTTTTTTATAAGATACGTTTAATGCTAGCTAACAACTTACCTTGGCTTACTGCATTCGCGATTTCCGATTGAAATCGGCCCTAATAAAATCGGCCATTCCGATTAATCGGTCGACCTCTAATATATACACAGACCATTCAGAAAGTATTCAGACCCCTCCTTTTTCCACATTTTGTTACGTTACAGCCTTTTTCTAAAATTGATTCAATAAAAAAAATCCTCACCAATCTACACACAAAACTCCATAATGACCAAGTGAAAACTGGTTAAGAAATGTTTGCAAATGTATTAAAAATAAAATACAGAAATCGCTTATTTACATAAGTATTCAGACCCTTTGCTGAGACTCGAAACTGAGCTCAGGTGCATCCTGCTTCCATTGGTCATCCTTGAGATGTTCCTACAACTTGATTCGACTCCACCTGTGGTAAAATTTAATTGATAGGACATGATTTGAAAAGGCACACACCTGTCTATGTAAAGTCCCATAGTTGACAGTGCGTCAGAGCAAAAATCAAGCCATGAGGTCAAAGGAATTGTCTGTGGAGCTCCGAGACAGGATTCTGTCGAGGCACAGATCTGGGAAAGGCTACCAAAAAATGTCTCCAGCATTGAAGGTCCCCAAGAACACATTGGCATCCATCAGCAGGTAGCCTAGTGGTTAGAGCGTAGGGCAAGTAGCCAAAAGGTTGCTGTATCGAATCCCCGAGCTGACCAGGTAAAATTCTGTCATTCTGCCCCTGAGCAAGGCAGTTAAACCACTGTTCCCCTGGTGCCGAAGACGTGGATGTTGATTATGGCAGCCCCCCACACCTCAGAGGGATTGTGTTAAATGCGGAAGACACATTTCATTTGAATGCGTTCAGTTGAACAACTGACACCGAATCCCCCCTTTCCCTCTCCCCATTCTTACATGGAAGAACTTTAGAACCACCAAAACTCTACCAAGAGCTGGCCGCCCGGCCAAACTGAGCAATCGGGGGAGAAGGTCCTTGGTCAGGGAGGTGACCAACAACCTGATGGTCACTCTGACAGAGCTCCAGAGTTCTTCTGTGGAGATGGAATAACCTTCCAGAAGGACAACAATCTCTGCAGCGCTTCACCAATCAGGCGTTTATGGTAGAGTGGCCAGACAGAAGCCAATCCTCAGTAAAAGGCACACGACAGCCCGTTTGGAGTTTGACAAAAGGCACCAAACGACTCTCAGACCATGAGAAACAAGAATTTCTGGTCTGACGAAACCAATATTCAACTCTTTGGCCTGAATGCCAAGCGTCACATGTGGAGGAAACCTGGCACCATCCATACGGTGAAGCATGGTGGTGGCAACATCATGCTGTGTGGACGTTTTTCAGCGTCAGAGACTGGGAGACTAATCAGGATTGAGGGAAAGGTGAACAGACCAAAATACAGAGATCCTTGATAAAAAAAACTCCAGAGCACTCAAAACCTCTGGGGTGAATGTTCACCTCCAACAGGACAACAACCCTAAGCACTCAGCCAAGACAACGCAGGAGTTGCTTTAAGACACGTCTCTGAATGTCCTTGAGTGACCCAGCAAGAGCCCGGACTTGAACCCAATCGAACATCTCAGGAGAAACCTGAAAAAAGGCTGTGCAGCAACGCTCCCCATCAAACCGTACAGAGGCTTGAGAGCATCTGCAGAGAAGAATGGGAGAAACTCCCCAAATACAGGTGTGCCAAGTTTGTAGCGTCATACCCAAGAAGACAAAAAGCTGTAATCGCTGCCAAATGTGGCCCGATTCAGGAAACTAGGCGTATGTCTAAACAAAAGACCAAGTTAAAGCTTGCTGTTAGCTAGCTAACGTTAGCGGAAGTTAGATGGCTGGTTTGCTAGCTAACTTACATGTATGACATGTCTAACGTTAGTATCTGAAATTTGTCTTTCAGTATCAGTAGAACAACTCCTGCCTCTCCTCCACCAGTCATACAAGGATAATGGTCTACTGCCTCCCATCAAAAAGAGAGCTGGCCCGAGCGAGCACAAGTTACACCTGAAGCTTGAGGACCTGCAGTGAGTTGTGAACTTCAACAACCACGCAGAGGACAATGCCATAGTTTTACCAGGACACCACCCAGGACACAAACACTTTGGTGGAAAGCTGCTGCCATCCCATGTGACAAAAGCAGCAGTGTGGCATCTCTACAAGGAATCAATGACAACACTTGGTCTGTAAAGCATAAACACATTTTGATTATTTAATTTACCTCCAACATGATTGGCACTACTTTTATTGATCTCACATTTTCCTGTATTTTCCAGAGGTACGTGTAGTCAGGCTGTCTTCCTTCAGGAATCTGTGGAGAAAATTGCTGACCCACATCTCAAGCACTAAGACCAGGACAGACCTGTGTTGGCAGTGCCAGCGATTCAACTATCAGGTCTTCAGATCTACCAGTCTGGCAGAAGCTGTTAAGTCAGCCAAGCTGAAGAAGCAAGAGCAGCATCTCCTGCTTGTTCAGAGTGAGTGGTCTGTCTACCAGAAGATGGTTGCTGACTGCAAGACCACCTGTTAAAGACCTGCAGTTGTCTCTGGGGGCCCCTACTGAATCAGCAAGCAAAGAGATCAGGATGCATTACAGCTTTGATGTTGCTCAACAAGTAAACAACATTTCCTCTTTTATACTGATTAAGGAAAATGATGGATAGATACACTCAAAAAAATATATTTCAAAAATATATAAAATGGGAGGCAGGCAAAAAAGGTAGCAGCGCAGTCAACAACTACATGCACCATTTCTTCACCAACTACAGTTGGGGAAACACATGTGGACCTGAATTGTGATAACTGCAGTGGCCAAAACAAGAAAAAGTTTGTGCTCTGGTATTGTGCCTGACGGACCATGCACAAGCTTCACCACAGTCTGGACCTTCACTTTCTGATTAAAAAGCAACACCAAGTTTGCCCGCGACTGGTGCTTCGGCCTCATCAAGCAGCACTTCAGAAAGACCAGAGTGAACACTTTGTCTGAGATTGCTGGTGTTGTGATGGACAGCACTATGACAGGGGTCAACATCCCACGGCTGCTTGGACTGGAGGATGGTACGGTGCTGGTGGAAAGCTATGGCTGGCAACAACACCTGACTCCGTACTTCAGGCTGCTGCCACAGATCAAGCAACACCAGCACTTCAGGTGAATATAATTGTCATTGCATTCATTCCTCTTATCTAAACTTGGGAGGTAAATTGATGATGTGCAAGGCTGTAATTTTTGTTTGGTTATTTCCTGTTTTACAGCTTCGGTGCTCTGGAGCTGTTGTCGCCAAGGAGCGTTCAGACTCAGTCTGTCAGGACCAGGTTTCAGCTGCTACGCAACACTGACATCCTTCCTCCCCATAGATGGTCTGCCTGTACAAGCACCACCTGGACTGGACACAGCTAAACAAACTCACCTTTTTGAGAAGATCAGGAGGTTTTGCTACAGTGGCTATGGACATCACATTCCCTGCACCAAAGTCAAGGGCAGGAAAGAAACAGGTTGCTCAGCCACTTTACCCCTAATTGTATGCATAGAACTACCTCGTCTATCACTGTCATTATTGATAATTGTTTGTGTACATACTGTATATTATTTTATTTATATTGACGATATTCATTTCTGATATTGCTACCATGCAAGTGACCATTTACACCTTCTGTAGAGATGCATCCACTTAGCAAAATATAGATTATATTGATATAATAACATTATTTTGTGAAATACCACACAGACTCACTAAACACAAATGCTTTGTTTGTAAATTATGTCTGAGTGTTGGAGTGTGCCCCTGGCTATCCGTCAAAAAAAATAAATGGACTGTCTGGTTTAAAGAATTGGAATAATATTCCAAGTATTTTTAAAACCAAATACTTTTAGACTTTTACTGGGTGACTTTTACTTGAGTCATTTTCTATTAAGGTATCTTTACATCTGAACACTTTCTGTTCACCTAGATTTTTTTCCTTCTTGTAGGCAACTACTACTTTTAGCCTTAATCTTTCATACACTACTCACTGTTAAGCACATGACCTCACATGTGAATCCTTAAAGACATGGGTGGAGCTAAAGCTTAAGAGGGTGTGAACAATGCTGAATGGGTGTAGACAAAGAAGGGTTCTCCAATAGTAGTACAAAAACATTCAAAGGCCCTTTTCTCAAAAGTAAGTTTACAGGTGTATCAACTTTCAAAGCAGAATTACTTTCCCATTGTTCCTAAAAAAAATGTTTAAAAAATAAACAGTGTATGACATACCATTTTGCAGCTGTGAGTCTGTGAGTGACTTTTTACCAATGTAAAAAAAAATTAAAAATTAAAAAAATAAAATGTTGCTACATAAAACCAAAACCAGGTGATGAGTCACAAATGTGCTTCAACAAAGTACTGAATAAAGGTTCTGAATACTTACACTACCATTCATAAGTTTGGGGTCACTTAGAAATGACCTTGTTTTTGAAAGAAAATTTCATTTTTTTGTCCATTAAAATAACATCAAATTGATCAAGAAACTGAATAACTGGAACAACGCTGTGTACTACTCCCTTCACAGAACAGCGCAAACTGGCGCTAACCAGAATAGAAAGAGAAGTGGGAGGCCCCGGTGCACAACTGAGCAAGAGGACATGTACATTAGAGTGTTGAGTTTGAGAAACACACGCCTCACAAGTCCTTAACTTATAGCTTTAAATAGTACCAGAAAAACACCCGTCTCCAATGTCCACAGTAAAGAGGCGACTCCGGGATGCTGGCCTTCAATGTTGACGTTGAGATTGGTGCTCAGCATAACAATCCCTGTCACAACAGAATGCCAGGAACATTGTGAATGATGTAATAGCAACTGGTCTTAGGGTGATTTTATATTCTGCTTGTATTAGTTTAATTTTTATTGGGGGGGGGGGGGGGGATCTTGTCTCATCACTGCAACTCCCCAATGGGCTCGGGGGAGGCGAAGGTCGAGTTATGCGTCCTCCTAAACATGGCCCGTCAAACCTTGCTCCTTAACACCGGCCCAGTTAACCCAAAAGCCAGCCGGACCAATGTGTCGGAGGAAACACTGCTCAACTGATGACCGAAGTCAGGTGCCTGGCTCACCACAAGGAGTCGCTAGAGAGCAAAGTAAACCCCTACCCCCGGGCCAAACTCTCCTGTAACCCGGACGACGCTGGGCCAATTGTGCGGCGCCCTATAGGACTCCCGGTCATGGCCGGTTGTGATACAGCCTGGGATCGAACCCGGGTCTATAGTGACGCCTCAAGAACTGCGATGCAGTGCTTTAACCTACTGCACCACAAGGGGGGCTAATTTAGCACATTTTGTCAAATAACCTAAAATGATCTACAGTAACAGGAATTTCATTTTTCCGCTGCACTGTATTGTGACCCCAACACCGCAATACCTAATCGTGGATTTGGTGAACCGTTACACCACTAGTTCCGTAGTCAGCCTACACCCCCCCCCCATTTTCGAACAAATCAAGCATTTATTGTGGACCTGGGATTCCTAGGACTGCATTCTGATGAAGTTCATCAAAGGTAAGGAAACATTTATCATGTATTTTCTGGTTTCTGTTGACTCCAACATGGCGGCTAATTTGGCTTCTGTTCTGAGCGCCGTCTCAGATTATTGCATGTGTTGCTTTTTCTGTAAACTTTTTTTGAAATCTGACACAGCGGTTGCATTAAGGAGAGGTATATCTATAATTCCATGTGTATAACTTGTATTATCATCTACATTTATGATGAGTATTTCTGTTGAAACGATGTGGCTATGCAAAATCACTTGATGTTTTTGGAACTAGTGAACCTAAATAGCCAATGTAAACTCAGATTGTTTTATATAAATATGAACTTTATCAAACAAAACATGCATGTATTGTGTAACATGAAGTCCTATGAGTGTCATCTGATGAAGATAATTCAAGGTTAGTGATTCATTTGATCTTTATTTCTGTTTTTTGTGAATGCTATATTTCGCTGGAAAATGGCTGTGCTTATTGTGGTTTGGTGGAGAGCTAACAATCGTTTGTAGTGCTTTCGCTGAAAAGCCTATTTGAAATCAGACACTTTGGTGGGATTAACAACGAAAATAGATTTTAAATGATATAAAACACATGTATGTTTTAGGAATTGGAATTATGAGATTTCTGTGGTTTGAATTTGGCGCCCTCTATTTTCACTGGTAGTTGTCCCGGTATTGGGATTGCAGCCATAACAGGTTAACCAGATCCAGCAAAGAGAAGCACAATGAGGGGTCAAATTCAGTCTACCTGTATTTGAAAGAAAACCAACTTCTGTCAATATGTAATGAACAACGTTTAGCATTTGAGTTTATTCCTAGTGTCAAGGCCAGTGAGTGAACCTAGCCAGTGAAGTCTAACCTGAGGTAGTCAACCCTAATGTCTGAGGTATGAACAGACTACAGAAAGCAAGTTGTCTGCGCCAGTCTCCTCAGATAATTTACTGAGGGGAATCATGAAGACATTAGGAACACACATACACGATCGGAGAGATTTCAAGAACACACACACAAACACACGAGAGGTTGCGTCTCTCCTGCAATCAACCCCCTTCATTTGAACGCATCAGCTAGCACTCCTGCAGAGAGAGTGAGTGTGTGTGGAGTCAACCATCAGAGAATCACACTGCCCCTAAGGCGTCGGCAGATTTATTTCGGTTGGCGCCTAGCAGAGGAACCGAACGAGTGTGCTTGCATACTCTTAAAAATACCTTGTTAAATGAGAAAAAAGTGGCAATAGTACTGTTTGTCCATTTTGAGATGCCGTAGCCAGTTTAGGGCTCCTGAGTGGCGCAGCGGTCTAAGGCACTGCATCTTAGTGCTAGAGGTGTCACTATAGACCCTGGTTCGATCCCGGGCTGTATCACAACTTGCCGTGATCGGGAGTCCCATAGGGCGGCGCACAACTGGCCCAGAGTCGTCCGGGTTAAAAGGAGGTTTAGGCCGGGGTAGGCCGCCATTGTAAAATAAGAATATGTTCTTAACTGACTTGCCTAGTTAAATAAAATGTTAAATAAAAAATAAAAATACACTCAAAATAGTCAGAATTAATCTAAGAAAGAAAATAAGACATTCATTTGGTCGTTTTTTGCCGAGAAGATCTTAGTCGCGTTTACATCTAACTAAGATGTTTGTTGCAGTATCTCATTTGAAAAAATTAGCATGAAAACGAGTCGTCTCTCGTTGAATGACAACAAATACTTTATTGAAGAATCCCTTGACCAATCACTAACGAAGGGGCACAAACTTCGGCTACCGACTTCAGCTTATCTCCAGAAAAAATGTTGTGTGCCCGAACACCCGGGAAAAAAACATCACTGAAGTTCAAAACAAACAAAAATGTTGTCATAATATATGCACCATTCTTCCCGAACTGTTTTGACTGGGAAGCATGCCTTGAGGGGTCACACCTCCCCTCTTCCCCCACCCCTCTCTCCTGCCCTATGTATTCCTGCAGGGAATTCCCTTTTCAGCTGTGGAGAAGATGTTGCTGTGTGTTCTACAGCCCTCCAGCTCCACATTACCTGATTTAGACACAGCCAGCTTGGCCTGTTTACCTAAAGCAGCATTTCTTCACCCTAGTCCTACCTCTAGAAACATATATCCTCCCTTCACCTTTACCATTCTGTCTTTCTCTATCCTCATGCATCTCTCAATCCTGTCTCCTATGACCCTCTTCCTCCATGTTCCTTTCCTCATCACTTCTCTCCCCTTTCTCCGCCCATCCCCTCGCTTTCTTCCCTCTTGCTCTCTTCATCTTCCTCTCTTAATCAGAGATGCACAGTGGAACTTAAGAGTCTCTCCTGCTGAATGTTTTATGGGACACAGAGGAACTGTCTTTTGTAGAAGGGGAGTAATTCTGGTCTGGTAGCATGGTTGAAATGGAGAGGACTGAACGGCACAGTTAAGGCCATAGGAGCCGTACTTTCACTCACACACCACTACAGATCTTCAATACCATTTGACCTACAGGGTTAAAGTTACTGCCTAATTTTATTCATCTCTCACTTAATAATTCCCCAAGCCACTGAGATGCATTTGCAATATTGAACTGTCAACAAATTATGCTTGCATTATAGCTTTGCGTTTTCTGACCTTCGGGTAGGTAGAAAACCTTGGCCACACATGAACTAACAATTAGCATAGGCTACCAGGAGAGTCAGACCTGAGAGAGAGCTGCATTCTAAAACAGATAAATTGATTGATTGGATTGATGGGTTATTTAACCCAACTAGTCCCATCGCAACGCCGACACGATTTCGACTTCTAACCCCTTTTAAACATTGTGTGTTTGAGCTAGACTTCTTTTTACCACTGGACTCATCTATTTGGATTTGTCCATTTCTTCTGTATCCGATGGTACCAACCATTAGTCTGTGTGATTAACAGGGGCTGAGCTAGAGCGGTGTTTGCGAGACGTGCGGACCCCGAAAGGGTTCGGGATGGTTCTTTTTACAAAAACGTCTGTAGAGTCTGAATGGTTTGAGCTACAAACAATTAAAAGCCATCTATCATTTTAAATCGGGTTTTTGCTTTGGCGGACCTTATATTTTCTATTGACATAGTCCATCGGTAAATAGCCCACCCAACTTACCTACCTCATCCCCATACTGTTTTTATTGATTTACTTTTCTGCTCTTTTGCACACCAGTATCTCTACCTGCACATGACCATCTGATCATTTATCACTCCAGTGTTAATCTGCTAAATTATAATTATTTGCCTACCTCCTCATGCCTTTTGCACACAATGTATATAGACTTTTTTTTATTTTTTCTACTGTGTTATTGACTTGTTTATTGTTTACTCCATGTGTAACTGTGTTGCTGTTGCTGTCTGTTCACACTGCTATGCTTTATCTTGGCCAGGTCGCAGTTGTAAATGAGAACTTGTTCTCAACTAGCCTACCTGGTTAAATAAAAAATTTTAAAATTGTCAATTGAACTAAATGAGTGCAACTGTTGAAATAGTTTTGTGTTCTACTTGTAGCCCTGGTTGTCCTGAAAAGAAAATGGAAAAGCATTTCATCGTGAGGCCAAATATGAAACACTAAATAAAAAGTGGGACACGTTTGTGAGAATGAGGCATCTACTCGTCAATCTGAGGGGCACATTTCCTCCTTGAAAACGTCTATGGCTATCAACAATGGAAGGAGGGCTTCAGAAATACGTTGCTTTTCAAAGAGGATGCTGTCCCAACCAACAATGTGGCTCATAAAGGATCACAAAAACAGCCAGCAGCACCAGAATAGATTATTAGGGCTTTACCTGATAAGTGAAAGAGCTAGCTTACTACCTCCATGGTAACGTCAGCTAACTGTAGAGCTACCACATTTAGCTCACGTCTTCCATCTAAATAACACTGATTAAAGCTAAAGTAACTAAGTGAGCAATCAACAGCTGGCAGACATGTTAACTGCTGGTGCAGTCATACTATAAAATCAGTGATCACCAACCTGTGTGTCAAGATCACTTTCGGACTCAAAAAACAAAAAACTAACAACAAAAACTAACTAAAAAGTAAAGATTGCGCCAGAGGGGATGGCTGCGGTTTTATGGGCTCTTAACCAACCGCGCTATTTTGTTTGTTATTTCGCATTGTTTGTAACTTACTTTGTACATAATGTTGCTGCTACCGTCTCTTGACCGAAAATAGCTTCTGGACATCAGAACAGTGATTAATCACCTTGAACTGGACAAATAATTGTTCTTTAATGAGTCGGAAGAAAGGGATTTACTCCAGACACCTGAACAGGCCCTCATCCCCGTCATTCGCAGGACAAAGAGACAGAGGTTTCGCGGAAGGAGATCGGGGTGACTTGTGAGGATTCGGCTACAAGTGGCTAATAGGCCTTTGCCATTGGTACTGTTGGCCAACGTGCAATCACTGGATAATAAAGTGGACGAACTACAAGCACGTATATCTTACCAACTGGACATTAAAAACGAATATCTTATGTTTCACCGAGTCCTGGCTGAACGACGACATGAATAACATACAGCTGGCGGATTATATACACTGAATCGGCAGGATAGAACAGCAGCCTGTGGTAAGACGAGGGGTGGCGGTCTATGTATATTTGTAAACAATAGCTGGTGCACGATGTCTAAGTAAGTGTCAAGGTTTGCTGCCTGAGGTAGAGCATCTCATGACCAAAGCTGTAGACCACACTATCTACCTAGAGAGTTTATCTGTATTCTTCGTAGCTGTCTATTTGTCAACACAAACCGATGCTGCAATTAAGACCACACTCAATGAGCTCTATATTGCCATAAGCAAACAGGAAAATGCTCATCCAGAGGCAGCGCTCCTAGTGGCCAGGGACTTTAATTCAGGGAAACTTTAATACGTTTAACCTCATTTCTACCAGCATATTAAATGCGCAACCAGAGGGGTGGGGAAGAAGAAAAAAAAAGAACTCGACCACGTTTACTCCACACAGAGACGCGTACAAAGCTCTCCCTCGCCCTCCATTTGGCAAATCTGACAATATTTCTATCCTCCAGATTCCTGCATTGCAAGCACAGACTGGAATATGTTCCGTGATTCTTCCGATGGCATTGAGGAGTACACCCCATCAGTCACTGGCTTCATCAATAAGTGCATCGATGACATCGTCCCCACAGTGATTGTACGTACATACCCAAACCAAAAGCCATGGATTACAGGTGTCATGACGTTGCCCTGTTGGGTGAGGTTCATGACCCCTTTATAAATACCTTTCCCCCTTTTCTCTCCAGTCTACACAGAATGGACTCTTGGAAAACCCTGTATTACCACAGAGAACATATGGCTAAAAATCAAAAGGGGAATGGAACAATATTTCCCTTTCTCAAACAGTTGAAAGTGTCCTTTGGTACTTAAAGAATATGATGTCAAATCAGTTGTTGTCTGGGACATCTGATGATAGGATGGGATGGCATAAATTGTATCTCGAAAGTCCACACATTCTAGTTATGAGATTCACATGAAATTGTTATGCAATTTAAATGTTTAATATGAAACTATTTGTGAGAAGATGAAAATGTGATTTTAGCTTCTAAAATGAGAGAATTGTTTTCATAAGTAAACTTATGCTCACTCAGTGGCCACGCCCAAGTGAACAGACATTGGTTGAAGAGGGATGAAACACGCCCTTCTCTTCCCCAGTACAAAAGCCTCCATGGCCCAATTCACAGACTAAGCAAACCCCGACGTGAGCTGTGGTTGCGAATGGTTTAACAACTAAAATTTACATGAGACCAGATCACGTGGAGGTGATGATCACCACGCTGGAATGGTGAATTTCGACTAGACCAACCAGAATACAGCCCGAGCTGATTATGGCATCTTGGTATGAATTTTGAACTATTATTCACTAAAGAAGAAGTGATACATCCTAGACGTTGAGTTATCAGCTGCAGCTATAAACGTACGTGGCCTAGAAAAAGGACAGACATTCTCCTAATGACAGGGTATTTCAACGTATCCGCTCTACAACACTACGACCAGAAAGATTCTTCAAAAAGGACAATGGCGATCTTTGCTGGGTAAACCAGTCTTCCATATTCAACCCATCTATCGAAGCGCAGCTTATAGTAAATATATAAATCTTGTAGTTTCCTTTTCCCAAATGGGCGGTTATTAGAAAGCATAAGAGTCCGTATTTACGGTAGCATAGTTTCTCAAGGTCCGATAGAGACCCAATCACTTTGTCCCTCAGTCTTCCCGCTCTTTCATTCAAACCCAACCCCCTTCCTTTGTGTAACCAGCGGTCATATCGGGTTAGCCCACTAGGGTCTTTTCATGACATGATTAGTAATCAATGTATGATCTACCCTGTCTGGAGATATATATATATATATATATATATATATATATATATATATATATATGTAATTCTGTATGATCGTTTAGGTATTTAGTAAATAAATAAGCCAATTTGTGTATTGCTGATTCAACTTGTTAGTTAGGGTTCGTACAGATAACCAAGTACTTTATGACAATCAGAATGAGACTAAATAAGGTGACGATTAATAAGTGACTGCTATTGATATAAAAAGATCTTCAGATCTTTAAGAGTGGATTCGGGAGATAGCCGCTTTACATAAACTAATGCTTCCGTGGTGCCCCAGGATTCCTAATGAGTTAGTCATTGCCCGATTATTTAATCAAAAATTAAACGTAAGGTAATCGATTTGAAAATAGCATGTCATCTCATTTAATCATAGTCAGAGACATGACACAGGCAACATCCACACTAAAGATAAAGGGTAGAGCTGCCGCTTTCAAGGAGCGGGACTCTAACCCGAAAGCTTATAAGAAATCTCGCTATGCCCTCCGACGAACCATCAAACAGGCAAAGCATCAATACAGGACTAAGATCGAATCGTACTACACCGGCTCCGGCGCTCGTCAGATGTGGCATGGCTTGCAAACCATTAGACTACAAAAGGGAAGCATAACCGAAAGTTGCCCAGTGACAGTAGTTTAAAATGTTGTCCAAAAGTAGTCCACAGACGTAGTTTTTTGGTCCGATCGAGACCAGCCTTGATTTCAACGTCCACAGACATCTGGACCGGCCTTCATTTGGCCCAAACATAGACATCTATGATTGGTTCAGATTTGGTCCGGTGGGTGAGGATGCTGGTTACAGTAAATGGAAACAAAGGGGGCTCATGGGTAGGTGTCAGTAAGAGCCGCAAGAGGTGACGTTAATTGGAGACACAGACAGACCAGGACAGGTTGTCCAGACTTGCATTGACCAAGACAACAGAAAGACAAATAAAATAGTTATGAGCTGAACATAACAGTATGCCAGTGGTAGTGAGGATAGTAGCAGGTGACCAAACTGTGGTTTGTGACTGCTATGATTTCCCATTGTAGCAAATTCAACTGCATAAATTCAGTTACAGATTTTTCAGAAATTATATTACCGATTAATAATTTATAAACAAAATGAGTAAATCATAAACAAACTTGATATCAGTAAAAACACTATAACCAATTAATAGGTCAACCTTTATTGTTACTTCTGAACTTCATGAGGGAGATAAATTGGAAAATATCTTAAAGATATAATATATGGTTTTGGGTCATGGAATTAAAAGGCACAAGGCAATGTTTCTTAAACTTACAGAAGAAAATATTCTCATAAACTAAAAATGAGTGTTAATATGAGTTGGCAGGGGTCTTTACTTCAACATTATTATGTTTTGAAGCTTTTCTAATACCTTTTAAGACTTTTTCTGGTTGATGTTTTTTAAGACCCCTTTTCCATCTGTTTGACAAGAAATCAAAGCCTTTGCTTATTCCAAATTTTTAGGATGGAAAACGGATGAAAAATATATACATGCCTTAATTATTTTTTTGTAATAATAAATAGACTTCGCTTTAATTCGACACCCAATTTGACATGCTCCTATGAACTTCAAATGTTAGTGCTCATGGGTCATTTTACATAAAAATGACCTAAGGCGAGAGATGGAAAGGGGGAGAAATAGAGAGGGGGATGGGGAGGGTGAGAGCAGGGGAGAGGAGAAGGCAGAGGGAGAGGGGAGAGGGAGAGATTCTCTCCACAATAGAGAAGGTGCCAGCCCTGGCAGTCCTGATACCAACTAGGCCTTCCCTCCCTCCTAGTTTGTGTCTCCACTATTATTCTACAATGTAGAAAATAGTAAAAATAAAGAAAAACCCTTGAATGAGTAGGTGTTCTAAAACTTTTGACCGGCAGGGATTGTGTGTGTATTATGCATGCGCACACACACACAAACTTTTGACTGGTGTGTGTGTGTGTGTGTGTGTGTGTGTGTGTGTGTGTGTGTGTATTACGATTTGAACATGAAAAAGTTTTTAAAAAAGCATAAATTCCAGGAGTTCTGTGGCAACTGTTTGACCCGGAGCCACGTTGGAGACACCGGCCGCGCCGCCACACCAGACCTCCCGTTCAAAGACAGGCAACTTCTTTAAAAATCGGGGGATGCTTTTTATGTCCCCGACACCGCCAGCCCCTGCCACCTGCCTTCTTCTGACGAAACGCTAACTTTGAGACATGGGCTGCACTGCGTTGGGCTGTGTCGTGGAGCGAAGCGGTGTGTTTTGAGGCTTCCGAGGGCCCTGGTGCACAGGCTTCAAAAAGACTAGGCTAGGCTGAGGTGCGCTCCTGTTTACAGCCTGCTGCCGCGTGCCGCTTGCCTGCTGCTGCTCCACTTAAAATATTTACTGTTAAAACGTATTTACTGTTAGCCCAGCAGAGCAAACACAGTATGGTGGCATGAACCAGACTGAGGCACTACTGTACACCAACCCCCCCAGCACAGTATGATGGCATAGCCAGGCTATTCTCCAACAGCACACTTCCTCTTCCTCAGCCCCCAAACTCACCCCCAACTAGCACGCCAACCACTCCTGAGTACTGACCAATGTCAGCTCCTGTTCGCTGTAGCCCCACCTTTCACTTTAATAAACTAACACACACACACAGGCACACAACTCTTTTTCACACAGACAACCCAACCCTCTCTCTCACACACACACACACACACACACACACACACACACACACACACACACAGAGACCTTCAACAACAGCTAAATACCCCGCTGGCTCCCGGGCCTGGCTTCAGACATCTGTAAAATATTTTTATTCGCTGGCCCACGACCGCAGCACACTGGCAGAGGTCTTCAGTCTCCCGGCCGCAGCTTGGCAGGACTTCTGAAGGAGCCAGAGCCAGCCCCAGCTCCTGAACCTCATGGCTGCTTCTACAGCCCAGCCTCCCTCCTTCCTGCCTGCTGCATCCGGCAGCTCCTAGCCTACTGCAAGGAAGGAAATGGCTGCCTAAGCATCTTCTCTCACACTGGAGAAAAACATACGAGTAATGTCCAGGACCAGGTGCTCACCGTTTGCCGTTTTATCCCACAAGGCATCTTTAATAAAAAGCGTTGCCTAAATGTGATACCCAAACAATGTTTTGTCTGATATAGCATGGTGGTCAAAATGTTGTTTGCGTATCAAACACTTGTGGGAGAAGCCAACAGAGAGTGGATATTACTTTATTTTTTTATAGTTTTGTCTAGCTCCAGTGTCAAGTTGGACGTGCGTAAAAAAAATGTTTTTTTTTAATATATACATCTACCACTCTGCCACTGACAGAGACCCAGAGAGATGGGGTCATGGCTAGAGGAGAAACCCAAAATGTTCAGGGGCAGCCGGGCAGGAGAGTAGGGTTCTATGGCTCCTCTCTCCATGCCTCTCGGCCTTGACAAGAGCACCAGACCCCCAGGCCAAACCCAGGACCTGAGAGCTCAGAGAAGGCTGCACCGAGTTGGGTTATAAATGGAGGAAGAGTCCCTCCCTAGCTGACAATAGCACAAGGAGGTGAAACATCCAGATAGACAGGCCTTTACATTGACTACAGCGTGTGTGACTCTCTTCTGCTGTAAATCCTCTGTGAAGCATTAAGACTCATCTACGTTGAGGCTGAAACAAACGCCCATAGCACCACAGTAAACACGCCTCCGTTTGGAATGATGCTCTGCCCTTTTTTTCCTCTTTTTATTTTTTTGCCATTCCAAGTGCAAACTCCTTCTGCGTTTGTCTCACCTCATGCTGACAAATGCATACTGCAGCTGTCACTGCGTCGCTGTTTACAGTGGCTCATAGCATCTTGTAATTACTCCATGAAAGTGAATCTGCATCCTGGGGTAGTTGTAGTCTGTGTGTATGGATAATCAAAAGAGACGTAGAGGGAAGGGTCTAGCCTACACAACATCCAATAAAAGGCACTTTGTGCTTTTGAGCGATCTGTTCGTGCACAGTTCACAATCTGCCACAAACACAGCTTGAGCTGCAGTTAAGATAACAGACAGCATCAGAGCTATGCCATGCTCACCGGGCTACCCTAGAACAGTCACAGTATGGACCACAGGCTATTTAACATTTAAAAAAATAATACATTTAAAATGTACCTTTATTTAACTACGCAAGTCAGTTAAGGACAATTTCTTATTTACAACGACGGCCCACCGGGGAGCAGTGGGTTGAATACCTTGTTCAGGGGCAGAACATCAGATTTTTACCTTGTCAGCTCAGGGATTCAATCCAGCAAACTTCCGGTTACTGGCCCAACGCTCTAACCACTAGGCTCCCTGCCACCCCAGCTATGCCTGGCTCGCACGTGTCTGAGCAATGAAATTAAATATCTAAAATTAAATAACTAACATTAAAATAACTAACATTAAAATTAAATAACTAAGATCATATGGGCTTAAGCATAAAAAATTATGTAGGTTCTATCTAAATTCATTAGTCATAGGTACTCTGCCCTAATTTATTTTAATATTTTTTTTTTGGGGGGGGGGGGGGGGGGGGGGTCAGAAGACCAGAAGTTCTTGATACATCAGGAAAACCCTATTCTGCTTTCATGCCTTCATGATATCTTAATTAATAGACATAATTCTCATTTTCAAACATTTTATTCATTAAAGCCTACTCTAGGGCAATATTGGTAATCACACAGTATAAGAGGCTAAAATAGCATCTATTTAGTAAGGGGTAATCAACGCTATGCGTTCGCTGGAAATAATGAACGAAGTGGAAGGTGTGTTCCACAACGCACTAGCGGAGTAGAACTGAACTTCCACGAAGTTGCATTATTTTCCAGAGAACGCATAGAGCCCCGAGTTGATTATCCCTTTTATACCATAGTTATATAATTTAACACATTTGCCATTAGAAAGGTGTTCAACATCCACTGAAGTAGTTAGCAAGTTTACTAGATCAATACAGTAGTTGCCGTGGTAACCAAACAGATTTGCTAGTTTAGCTAACCAAACTAGAGCCCTGAATTACTGCGTCGCCCATCAGAGAAGTGTGTGGCACGGTCGGAATGGTTCATGCTGTTGGTGGCGGTCAGAAAGACAAATCCAGGATGAAAATATTTTACTTCCGCAAATTATTTCATAATGGTTTGTATCGCTGAATAAAATGCGATGTTCAGTGGCGACCCGTCATTCAGGGTCTTAAAAAAATACAAAAGCAGACATTGAATATCCCTTTGAGCATAGTGAAGTTATTAATTACCCTTTGGATGGTGAATCAATAGACCCAGTCACTACAAAAATACAGATGTCCTTCCTAAGTCAGTTGTCAGAGAGTAAGGAAGCTGCACAGGGATTTCACCATCACTAAGTACCACTCCTCGTATTTTCAAGCATTGTTGTGGCTGCATCATGTTATGGGTATGCTTGCCATCAGCAAGGACTAAGGAGTATTTTTTTAAATCAAAATACATTTAATGGAGTGAAGCATAGGCAAAGTCCTAGAGGGAAAACCTGGTTGTTTTCTTTCCAATGGATACCGGGAGACAAATTCACCATTCAGCAGGTTAATAATCTAAAAACACAAGGCCAGATATACACTACATGACCAAAAGTATGTGGACACATGCTTGTCGAACATCTCATTCCAAAATCATGGGCATTAATATGGATTTGCTCCCCCTTTGCTGCTATAACAGCCTCCACTCTTCTGGGAAGGCTTTCCACTAGGTGTTCGAACATAGATTCGGGGACTTGCTTCCATTCAGCCACAAGAGCATTAGTAAGGTCGGGTGTTGGGCAATTGGGCCCACAGTCGGCGTTCCAATTCATCCCAAAGGTGTTCGATGGAGTTGAGGTCAAGGCTCTGTGCAGGCCAGTCAAGGTATTACACACCAATCTCAACAAACAATTTCTACATGGAACCTCACTTTGTGCACGGGGGCATTGTCATGCTGAAATAGGAAAGGGCCTTCCCCAAACTGTAGCCACAAAGTTTGCATATCAAGAAGCTGATTAAATAGCATGATCATTAAAACAGATGCACCTCGTACTGTGGACTATAAAAGTCCTTTCTAAAATGTGCAGTTTTGTCAAACAACATAATGTCACAGATGTCTCAAGTTGAGGGAGCGTGCAATTGGCAAGCTGACTGCAATAATGTCCACTTGAGCTATTGTCAGATAATTGAATGTTAATTTTTCTACCATAAGCCGGTTGGATTCGTTGAATTTATCAGTACATCCAACCGGCCTTACAACCGCAGACCACGTGTAACCATGTCAGGCCAGGACCTCCATATCTGGCTTCTTCACCTGCAGGATCTTCTGATACCAGCCACGGGGACAGCTGATAAAACAGAGGAGTATTTCTGTCTGTAATAAAGTACATTTGTGAGGAAAAACTGATTCCTGACTGGCTTGGCCTGTCTCCCCAGTGGGTGGTCCTTGCTCCCAAATGGGTGGGCCTCCCATATAAGGAATTATTTCCTTATATGAACTGTAACTCAGTAAAAATCGCTGCAATTGTTGCATGTTATGTTTATATTTTTGTTTAGTATATCTTTAAAAAAACATATGCCACATGTGAAACCTATCTAAGTGAACATATCCATTGGAGGTTGAGACTCATCCCTGGCAGAGGCACAGTCCAGGAAGAAGGGGAGAGTGGCTAAACTGCACGTCTCTCTACAAAATGCACTCTCTCCCGCCAATACGTGCGCATTCATTGTTTCGTGAATTCATTGTATGAATTTTTTTCTTGATTGTTAGTGTCTATCAATTCCACTTTACATATCACCAGTAAAAAGCCTACATTTACTGTTAAATCATATAATTTCTAATCCACAATATTTGTTTGGTTCTGATCATTTATGCTAATGCATTCAATATTTTATTATTCAAGTCTTTTATCATCGTCATTGTCAGACTGGACACATTGTTTGCAGAGCCGAAAGCCTATGCTACACTTGTGAGAGACAAGTTTTGGTTTATTTCATAAAATGTACAAGTTTTGAGAATTTAGTCATTGTCTTTTGTTTGGAGAGCTTCTGTCAATGTTGAGTAAGAACGCACACCTGATTACGCATAGAAGTAGGCCTATAGGCTACCTGGCCTGTGCACAAATGTAGGCATATAAAATGTGCCCATTTAGGGATCTGATGGTATTTCTGATTGGCTTTACGCACCACCACTAATGAGCTGTGGAGCTTCTCAAAGTAATATTTTCTTCAAACAGCAAGCAAACAAGTCTGTTTTACATCCATTGAGAATGACAATAGTTCCTCAATGTATTTGAAAAATCTTTCCAGCTCTCTCCCTTACGATAACCACTCAGCCTGAAAGGGAAAAAATGACATGCTCTGATCGAAAGGAAACATAGAATAGGTCTACCTGATGAGCTCTTATCCCTTGAGCAAAATAGCCTACAGCTGTGTCTGTCCTGAGCTCACCGGCAATGGAAACTGAGGGCGCAAAGTTTGCGAGTGCAAGCGTGGTTGCAGACAGGCCCATACATAGCCAATGTGATTTATAGGAATTGAGTTTTTATGAGCATATTTTCTACCTGCAGGCTGTTATGTTTTTATTTATTGGCTTTATGTAGGCTATTTTTACAAAGTTGGCAATGGCAAAATAAGTTACTTTTTAGTTTTTGTATAATTTTGATTTTGATAGAACTTTGATTAACCACATGACAATGATTTTGCGATACAAAGGCGTTATTATAAATGAAATGAAACTGTTCCACAAAAATGTGCATATGAAAATCATAACTGGCACGTAGATCGGTCAAGACTGTACGATAAAAAGGTATTTCCACATGAGAAAGGTCGCTGACTCTTCTTGTTGCCTATTACCGGGAACTTCAGGAGTGTAATGGTGGAATCTGCGAAAGCCAGCAGGAGCAGAAGGAGGACGGCCGGTCAGGTTAAGGTTTTCCTCTTCTGGTTATCTTGATCTCTGGCTCCCTCTTGAGTAATGTGTCTTATTTCAACAAATAAGTATTTAGCTGATTTTATTAAAACATTAGGGTGTGTATATACAGTACCGGTCAAAAGTTTGGACACATCTACTCATTCCAAGGCTTTTCTTTATTTTCTACATTGTAGAATAATAGTGAATACAGCAACACTATGAAATAACACATATGGAATCATGTAGTAACCAAAAAAAGTGTTAAAGCAAATCAAAATATATTTTATAAATGAGATTCTTCAAAGTAGCCACCCTTTGCCTTGATGACAGCTTTGCACATTCTTGTCATACATTCTCTCAACCAGCTTCATGACATAATCACCTGGAATGCATTTCAATTAACAGGTGTGTCTTGTTAAAAGTACATTTGTGGGCCAATCAGTTGTGATGTGACAAGGTAGGGGGGGGGGGGGGGGGGGGGTAGTATACAGAAGACAGCCCTATTTGGTAAAAGAACAATTCCATATTATGGCAAGAACAGCTCAAATAAGCAAAGAGAAACGACAGTCCATCATTACTTTAAGATGTGATGGTCAGTCAATACAGAACATTTCAAGAACTTTGAAAGTTTCAGTCACAAAAGTGCAGTCACAAAAACCATCAAGCGCTATGATGAAACTAAGCTCTCATGAGGACCGCCACAGGAAAGGAAGACCCAGAGATCCCTCAGCTGAAGAGGATAAGTTCACTAGAGCTACCAGCCTCAGAAATTAAAGCCCAAATAAATGCTTCACAGAGTTCAAGTAACAGACATATCTCCAAATCAACTGTTCAGAGGAGACTGCATGAATCAGGCCTTCATGTTTGAATAGCTGCAAAGAAACCACTACAAAAGGACACCAATAAGAAGAAGAGACTTGCCTGGGCCAGGAAACACAAGCAATGGACATTAGACCGGTGGAAATCTGTCCTTTGGTCTGATGAGTCCAAATGTTTGATTTTTGGTTTCAACCGGCGTGTCTTTGTGAGACGCAGAGTAGGTAAAGGGATGATCTCTGCATGTGTGGTTCCCACCATGAAGCATGGAGGTGGTGTGATGGTGCTTTGTTGGTGACACGGTCTGTAATTTATTTAGAATTCAAGGCACACTTAACCAGCATGGCTACCACAGCATTCTGCAGCAATACGCCCCATCCCATCTGGTTTGCTCCTGGTGGGACTATCATTTGTTTTTCAACAGGACAATGACCCAACACACCTCCAGGCTGTTAAGGACTATTTGCCCAAGGAGAGTGATGGAGTGCTGCATCAAATGACCTCCACAATCACCCGACCTCAACCCCATTGAGATGGTTTGGAATGAGTTGGACTGCAGAGTGAAGGAAAAGCAGCCAACAAGTGCTCAGCATATGTGGGAACTCCTTCAAGGCTGTTGGAAAACCATTCCTCATGAAGCTGGTTGACAGAATGCCAGAATGCTTTGAAGAATCTAAAATCTATTTAGATTTCAGTAATACTTTTTTGTTACTACATGATTCGATATGTGTTACTTCTTAGTTTTGATGTCTTAACTATTATTCTACAACGTAGAAAATAGTAAAAACTAAGAAAAACCCTTGAATGAGTAGGTGACTGGTACTGTATACTGAACAAAAATAAAAGCAACATGTAAAGTTTTGTTCCCATGTTTCATGAGCTGAAATTACAGACCCCAGAAATGTTCCAGACGCACAAAAAGCTTACTTCTCTCCAATTTTGTGCACACATTTCTTTACATCCCTGTTAGTGAGAATGTTTCCTTTGCCAAGATAATCCACCCACCTGACAGGTGTGGCATATCAAGTCCTCGATTAAACAACATGATCATTACACAGTTACACCTTTGTGCTGGGGACAATAAAAAGGCCTCTCTAAAATGTGGAGTTGTGTCACACAACATTATGCCATAGATGTCTCAAGTTGAGGGAGCGTGCAGTGGGCATGCTGACTGCACGAATGTCTACCAGAGATGTTGCCAGATAATTGAATGTTAATTTCTCTACCATAAGCCCCCTCCAATGCTGTTTTAAAGACTTTGCCCTCCAACCGGCCTCACAACCGCAGAATGCGTGTTACCATGCCAGCCCAGAACCTCCACATCCGGCTTCCTTGCCTGCAAGATCGTCTGAGACCAGCCACGCAGACAGCTGATGGTATTTCTGTCTGCAATAAAGCCCTTTTGTGGGGAAAAACTCATTTTGAGTGGGTGGGCCTATGCCCTCCCAGGTCCCCCCCATGTCTGCAAACCTGCCCAGACATATGAAATCCATAGATTAGGGAGTAAATAATTTATTTCAATTAACTGATTTCTTTATATGAACTGTAACTCAGTAAAAGCGTTGAAATTGTTGCATACATACATACATACATACATACATGTATGTATGTATGCAAGCAACAATTTCAACGCTTTTACTGAGTTACAGTTCATATAAAGAAATCAGTTAAAAAATAAAATAAAAAAAACTGAAAAATTGGGCGTGCAAAATTATTCAGCCCCTTTACTTTCAGTGCAGCAAACTCTCCAGAAGTTCAGTGAGGATCTCTGAATGATCCAACGTTGACCTAAATGACTAATGATGATAAATACAATCCACCTGTGTGTAATCAAGTCTCCGTATAAATGCACCTGCACTGTGATAGTCTCAGAGGTCCGTTAAAAGCGCAGAGAGCATCATGAAGAACAAGGAACACACCAGGCAGGTCCGAGATACTGTTGTGAAGAAGTTTAAAGCCGGATTTGGATACAAAAAGATTTCCCAAGCTTTAAACATCCCAAGGAGCACTGTGCAAGCGATAATATTGAAATGGAAGGAGTATCAGACCACTGCAAATCTACCAAGACCTGGCCGTCCCTCTAAACTTTCAGCTCATACAAGGAGAAGACTGATCAGAGATGCAGCCAAGAGGCCCATGATCACTCTGGATGAACTGCAGAGATCTACAGCTGAGGTGGGAGACTCTGTCCATAGGACAACAATCAGTCGTATATTGCACAAATCTGGCCTTTATGGAAGAGTGGCAAGAAGAAAGCCATTTCTTAAAGATATCCATAAAAAGTGTTGTTTAAAGTTTGCCACAAGCCACCTGGGAGACACACCAAACATGTGGAAGAAGGTGCTCTGGTCAGATGAAACCAAAATGGAACTTTTTGGTAACAATGCAAAATGTTATGTTTGGCGTAAAAGCAACACCGCTGAACACACCATCCCCACTGTCAAACATGGTGGTGGCAGCATCATGGTTTGGGCCTGCTTTTCTTCAGCAGGGACAGGGCAGATGGTTAAAATTGATGGGAAGATGGATGGAGCCAAATACAGGACCATTCTGGAAGAAAACCTGATGGAGTCTGCAAAAGACCTGAGACTGGGACGGAGATTTGTCTTCCAACAAGACAATGATCCAAAACATAAAGCAAAATCTACAATGGAATGGTTCAAAAATAAAACATATCCAGGTGTTAGAATGGCCAAGTCAAAGTCCAGACCTGAATCCAATCGAGAATCTGTGGAAAGAACAGGAAACTGCTGTTCACAAATGCTCTCCATCCAACCTCACTGAGCTCGAGCTGTTTTTCAAGGAGGAATGGGAAAAAATTTCAGTCTCTCGATGTGCAAAACTGATAGAGACATACCCCAAGCGACTTACAGCTGTAATTGCAGCAAAAGGTGGCGCTACAAAGTATTAACTTAAGGGGGCTGAATAATTTTGCACGCCCAATTTTTCAGTTTTTGATTTGTTAAAAAAGTTTGAAATATCCAATAAATGTCGTTCCACTTCATGATTGTGTCCCACTTGTTGTTGATTCTTCACAAAAAAATACAGTTTTATATCTTTATGTTTGACGCCTGAAATGTGGCAAAAGGTCGCAAAGTTCAAGGGGGGAGAATACTTTCGCAAGGCACTGTACATATATATATATATATATATATATATATACATACATATACATACACACACTGCTCAAAAAAATAAAGGGAACACTAAAATAACACATCCTAGATCTGAATGAATGACATTCTTATTAAATACTTTTTTCTTTACATAGTTGAATGTGCTGACAACAAAAATCACACAAAAATGATCAATGGAAATCAAATTTATCAACCCATGGAGGTCTGGATTTGGAGTCACACTACAGGCTGATCCAACTTTGATGTAATGTCCTTAAAACAAGTCAAAATGAGGCTCAGTAGTGTGTGTGGCCTCCACGTGCCTGTATGACCTCCCTACAACGCCTGGGCATGCTTCTGATGAGGTGGCGGGTGGTCTCCTGAGGGATCTCCTCCCAGACCTGGACTAAAGCATCTGCCAACTCCTGGACAGTCTGTGGTGCAACGGAGCGAGACATGACATCCCAGATGTGCTCAATTGGATTCAGGTCTGGGGAACGGGTGGGCCAGTCCATAGCATCAATGCCTTCCTCTTGCAGGAACTGCTGAAACACGCCAGCCACATGAGATCTAGCATCGTCTTGCATTAGGAGGGACCCAGGGCCAACCACACCAGCATATGGTCTCAAGGAGTCTGAGGATCTCATCTCGGTACCTAATGGCAGTCAGGCTACCTCTGGCAAGCACATGGAGGGCTGTGCGGCCCCCCCAAAGAAATGCCACCCCACACCATGACTTACCCACCGCCAAACCGGTCATGCTGGAGGATGTTGCAGGCAGCAGAATGTTCTCCACGGCGTCTCCAGACTGTCACGTCTGTCACATGTGCTCAGTGTG
The DNA here is from genome assembly GCF_057628025.1 of Oncorhynchus mykiss. Lineage (NCBI taxonomy): Eukaryota > Metazoa > Chordata > Actinopteri > Salmoniformes > Salmonidae > Oncorhynchus > Oncorhynchus mykiss. The sequence continues at coordinate 44,102,875 of NC_143025.1, forward strand.
AACCTGCTTTCATCTGTGAAGAGCACAGGGCGCCAGTGGCGAATTTGCCAATCTTGGTGTTCTCTGGCAAATGCAAAAACTTCCTGCACGGTGTTGGGCTGTAAGCGCAATCCCCACCTGTGGACGTCGGGCCCTCATACCACCCTCATGGAGTCTGTTTCTGACCGTTTGAGCAGACACATGCACATTTGTGGCCTGCTGGAGGTCAATTTGCAGGGCTCTGGCAGTGCTCCTCCTGCTCCTCCTTGCACAAAGGCGGAGGTAGCGGTCCTGCTGCTGGGTTGTTGCCCTCCTACGGCCTCCTCCACGTCTCTTGATGTACTGGCCTGTCTCCTGGTAGCGCTTCCATGCTCTGGACACTACGCTGACAGACACAGCAAACCTTCTTGCCACAGCTCGCAATGATGTGCCATCCTGGATGAGCTGCACTACCTGAGCCACTTGTGTGGGTTGTAGACTCCGTCTCATGCTACCACTAGAGTGAAAGCACCGCCAGCATTCAAAAGTGACCAAAACATCAGCCAGGAAGCATAGGAACTGAGAAGTGGTCTGTGGTCACCACCTGCAGAACCACTCCTTTATTGGGGGTGTCTTGCTAATTGCCTATAATTTCCACCTGTTGTCTATTCCATTTGCACAACAGCATGTGAAATTTGTCAATCAGTATTGCTTCCTAAGTGGACAGTTTCATTTCACAGAAGTGTGATTGACTTGGAGTTACATTGTGTTGTTTAAGTGTTCCCTTTATTTTTTTGAGCAGTATATATATATATATATATATAGAGAAAAATACACTTTAAAATGTAGACCAATTAATTGGTCGAGAGAACAGACGACTCAGTCTTTTTTTTTTTTTTTCGGGGACAGCCCTACATTCTGCTAATGTCTTTTGATAAATTTGGGCAAATTCAATCCATTTGGTTTATTCCCTAGTATGCTTAATACATTTTTGAAAATTGTTGAATTCCATTTTGAATGTCGGTATTCTGTGATTACGTCCACGTGCTCCCCCTAATATTATACATTTGTTTTATCTGTGAAATTGAAATGTTTGATTGAAAGATGTTTTGAAATGGCTACAGTACAGTCATATTTGTAGAGGTTTCTGTGAAATAGTGCTGCTTCACCTCTAGGGGCGGCAGGTAGCCTGGCGGGTAGGAGGTTGGACCAGTAACCGAAAGGTTGCTGGATTGAATCCCAGAGCTGACAAGGTAAAAATCTGTCCTTCTGCTCCTGAGCAAGGCAGTTAGCCCACTGTTCCCCGGCCGCCGAAGACATGGATGTCGATTAAGGCAGCCCTCCGCACCCCTCTGATTCAGAGGAGTTGGGTCAAATGCAGAAGACACATTTCAGTTGAATGCTTTCTTTCAGTTGTACAACTGACTAGGTATCCCCCTGTCCCTTTCTATTGTTCAAATGCCTTAGTTATTCGGCACAGTGGAATTTACCAAATCTGTCCTGCTGTGACAGTTTCCTGTTGTAGCCGAGCAGCAAGGTTCAGTACCGTATTAAAGATGGGATGAGACATTTGTCATCTGACCACTTTTTACAGTTATCATGCTCCTGGGGATTTTACAAAAACACATTTTTTGTTCGCTTTTTTTCTCTCTCTATCTCAATGCACGTTCGACTTTGGACGCCTCCTGAGGCTGTTTTTTAAGCTACATTAAGTTCTGCCTTTTGCATGATGTCAAAGAGTCCCTCTCCGCCTCTACAGAAATGATACATACTACGACTAGGCTATAGGTAGAACGTTTATGATGCTTTTCCTGAACAGTATGTTATCTTAATAAATTGACCAACCTTATTTTGTGCCAAAATTGGCCTCTAAAAGTGCTCTACGGTCTAATCATGTTATTTGGTGGGGTGCTAAGAGTAGGCTGTTTTATCCCGTCAAACAACTAGGCTGTCAATATTTCTCCTATCTGAGGAACAGGCTTGACAATAATTTCTCTCTATCTTCTGAGGGTCCCCGATGTTCACAGATTCACAGTTCGATATGAAAAAGTGTTCAATTTTCTAAAACATTGATCCCTTTTTCATCAAGGTCTGCTGTGCTCTGAAGGAAAACTGACTACAAAAGATGTGTAAACAGAAAATTACTGACTTGCGACCCTGTGTGAAGTCTGAGCAGTGGTTGGAGTATTCCTGGGTTAGCCTGAGCCATAACCACACAATTTCAGCTCTTTACATCACGCTGAAGGGTATCACACGATGTCAGACTTATTATTTTTTATTTTTTTGAGAACATAGCCCACCTAGTTCTTCTATGTGTGATATAATACAGTATTTTATACCATGGCATTGTTAAATAGTTGTATTGAAGGGCATTCTAGAGCGTGCATTAGTTCCCTATAATACATGTTATTTGCACTGCAGAGTTCAATGGCTATAGGTCATTTGTTCTATGTTTGAGCTGCTTTTGAAAGCAAAAGACTAATTAAAAACAATATTGGCATTGTTAAATTTGAGGTTCATAATGGCAAGCTAGGATTGTTGGTTTGGTTTAGGGGTCTGCGCGGGACAGATTTTTTGGTACCGTGCCCACCCTCTCCCACGAGATATCCCCGCAGGTTTATTTGCAGACATCCCACCAGATCTCATCTAGCTCCTGCCCACAGTCCAGCAATGTTAATATTAATGTTAATATTATCTTCAAAACCACCATGTTATGCATTAGCCTGTATTGTGCAATGATTGCATGATTTCCTAAAACATTTGCTGGTTGGAATAAAGTAATTTTATTAAAACAAACTTCAGTGTAAACAAACTAATTTGAAGCAGCCCAGAAAATAATGTCACTGCAAGAATTTGGAACGAGTTAATCTCAACTCGAACGGTCAGTAAGAGAAAGGAAAGGCTACATAGGCTACTAATAGCCTGACTCGTGCCCAGTCATCTTAGCCATCATTTCATTACATTTCGAAACTAATTAACAACATGCAGTTCTCACTGGAAAGTAAGCCGATAATTGCTTTGATAATTCATCACAAGTGGCCACAACCTCACTCACATCAGAGAATTGTTTTTGCCGCCGATGTTTGAAGCAGCCGCATGAGCCGGTTGTGTAACTTGAGACCCAGTTAGAGGCGGGGAGAGTGACACAAGCAGACAGAATGACAGAGACAGATTTGTGTGATAGATAAGTGGTTTTTATAACATTTCACAGCGCCAGTGGCAATTTTACGATTAAAAATATAAATTGTACGCATGACAGAAAAGCCACTACACAACAATGAACAAAAATTATATACAGTGCCTTGCGAAAGTATTCGGCCCCCTTGAACTTTGCGACCTTTTGCCACATTTCAGGCTTCAAACATAAAGATATAAAACTGTATTTTTTTGTGAGGAATCAACAACAAGTGGGACACAATCATGAAGTGGAACGACATTTATTGGATATTTCAAACTTTTTTAACAAATCAAAAACTGAAAAATTGGGCGTGCAAAATTATTCAGCCCCTTTACTTTCAGTGCAGCAAACTCTCTCCAGAAGTTCAGTGGGGATCTCTGAATGATCCAATGTTGACCTAAATGACTAATGATGATAAATACAATCCACCTGTGTGTAATCAAGTCTCCGTATAAATGCACCTGCACTGTGATAGTCTCAGAGGTCCGTTAAAAGCGCAGAGAGCATCATGAAGAACAAGGAACACACCAGGCAGGTCCGAGATACTGTTGTGAAGAAGTTTAAAGCCGGATTTGGATACAAAAAGATTTCCCAAGCTTTAAACATCCCAAGGAGCACTGTGCAAGCGATAATATTGAAATGGAAGGAGTATCAGACCACTGCAAATCTACCAAGACCTGGCCGTCCCTCTAAACTTTCAGCTCATACAAGGAGAAGACTGATCAGAGATGCAGCCAAGAGGCCCATGATCACTCTGGATGAACTGCAGAGATCTACAGCTGAGGTGGGAGACTCTGTCCATAGGACAACAATCAGTCGTATATTGCACAAATCTGGCCTTTATGGAAGAGTGGCAAGAAGAAAGCCATTTCTTAAAGATATCCATAAAAAGTGTCGTTTAAAGTTTGCCACAAGCCACCTGGGAGACACACCAAACATGTGGAAGAAGGTGCTCTGGTCAGATGAAACCAAAATTGAACTTTTTGGCAACAATGCAACAATAAACGTTGGCAACAATAAACGTTATGTTTGGCGTAAAAGCAACACAGCTGAACACACCATCCCCACTGTCAAACATGGTGGTGGCAGCATCATGGTTTGGGCCTGCTTTTCTTCAGTAGGGACAGGGAAGATGGTTAAAATTGATGGGAAGATGGATGGAGCCAAATACAGGACCATTCTGGAAGAAAACCTGATGGAGTCTGCAAAAGACCTGAGACTGGGACGGAGATTTGTCTTCCAACAAGACAATGATCCAAAACATAAAGCAAAATCTACAATGGAATGGTTCAAAAATAAACATATCCAGGTGTTAGAATGGCCAAGTCAAAGTCCAGACCTGAATCCAATCGAGAATCTGTGGAAAGAACTGAAAACTGCTGTTCACAAATGCTCTCCATCCAACCTCACTGAGCTTGAGCTGTTTTGCAAGGAGGAATGGGAAAAAATTTCAGTCTCTCGGTGTGCAAAACTGATAGAGACATACCCCAAGCGACTTACAGCTGTAATCGCAGCAAAAGGTGGCGCTACAAAGTATTAACTTAAGGGGGCTGAATAATTTTGCACGCCCAATTTTTCAGTTTTTGATTTGTTAAAAAAGTTTGAAATATCCAATAAATGTCGTTCTACTTCATGATTGTGTCCCCCTTGTTGTTGATTCTTCACAAAAAAATACAGTTTTATATCTTTATGTTTGACGCCTGAAATGTGGCAAAAGTTCGCAAAGTTCAAGGGGGCCGAATACTTTCGCAAGGCACTGTATATGCAATTTTTTTTCCCCGATTGTGTTATTGACTGTACATTTGTTAATTCTATGTGTAACTCTGTGTTGTTGTTTGTGTCGCACTGCTTTGCTTCATCTTGGCCAGGACGCAATTGAAAATGAGAGCTTGTTCTCAACTGGCCTACCTGGTTAAATAAAGGTGAAAAAAAATAAAAAATACTTGCACTAAAGCAGCTGTCCCAACAGCAGAGCTTTCTTATCAGCACCATGGAGTGAATCCTTACCACTGCTACACCTGCCCACCTACCACACCTGCCCACCTACCACTGCTACACCTGCCCACCTACCACTGCTACACCTGCCCACCTACCACTGCTACACCTGCCCACCTACCACTGCTACACCTACAACTAATACACCTGCCCACTTACTACTAATACACCTGCCCATCTACCACTGCTACACCTGCCTATGAGCAGAGCCTTGTCTGAGCGAAACAGTTCATTCAGCCACATTCACTGCCTTTTTAAAAAAGCATAGCGGATATGGCTGACTTGCTTAAACAAATGTGGTTCCTACTGACAATTGAGATGTACAAGTTATGAGGGGGAAAGGGACCAAATTATTAGGGTGAGGCACATGGGCTACTAACTGCTTACTACACAACATACGTTTTAGTATTACCTTCTTAGCTAGCTACAGTATTCATATCTCCCAGGCATGTTAAATCATTTATGCAGCGGTGTAGAAGACATTTTACTAGTAGGTGCCTTTCATTACCTCCCTGGTTTTTGTAGTTGAATCTGTGTTTGAAATTCACTGCTCGACTGAAGGACATTACAGATAATTGTACGTGTGAGGTAGTCATTCAAAAATCATTCTAACCACTATTGCACACAGAGTGAGTCCATGCAACTTCTGTGACTTGTTTAGCACATTTCGACTCCTGAACTTTAGGCTTGCCATAAGAAAGGGGATGAATACTTGACTCAAGACATTTCAGCTTTTCATTTTTAATTCATTTTTAAACATTTCTTAAACCCTAAATCCACACTTTGACATGATGGGGTAGTGTGTAGGCCAGTGACACAAAATCTCAATGGAATCCATTGTAAAGTAAGGCTCTAACACATCAAAATATGGAAAAAGGCAAAGGTGTGAATACTTTCTGAAGTCACTGTAGACGCACAGTACCAGCCAAATGTTTGGACACACCTACTCATTCAAGGGTTCTTCTTTATTTTTACTATTTTCTACATTGTAGAATAATAGGGAAGACAAAATATGAAATAACACATATGGAATCATGTAGTAACCCAAACTGTCATTTCTCTTTGCTTACTTGAGCTGTACTTGCCATAATATGGACTTGGTATTTTATCAAATAGGGCTATCTTCTGTATTACCCCCCCCCCCCCCCCCCTCCCCTCCCCTTTCCTGCCTGCCGCCCTGTACCTTTGTCTCTACTCTGGATTACCAGCCTCTGTCTGACCTGACCCTGAACACGCCTGCTGTTCCGGTGCCTTACACCCTCTCTGGACTTTTGACCCCTTCCTGCCTTGACCGGTCATTTTCCTGCCCCTGTTTAAAGAATAAACTTTTGTTTCTTCAACACTGTCTGCACCTGGGTCATACCTTAAAACGTGATAGGCTGGCTAATTTGAAAAATCTCAAATAAATCTTTTTTGGTCACTACATGATTCCATGTGTGTTATTTCATAATTTTGAATTTTTATACAATGTAGAAAATAGTCAAAAAATAAAAGAAACCACCTGAAATGAGTAGGGTTCTGTCCTAACTTTTGACTGGTACTGTATGTTTCACAAGTTTGGATAGTACAGTCCAGTGAGTTGGGCACAGTCGAGTACAGTACAGTCAGGGACTATAATACTTCTCCAAATTCCATCCACTGTGGCAGGTAGATAAAATCGAACAGCCACTCAGATTTTTTTACCAGACAATTTGTTGTTGCCATAACAGACGAGCACGCATATGAATGTTTCCTAAACAAGAAATGTATTACTAGTAAGAAGTAATGTGGGATATTACACAACTTAATTTGATATTCCGGAGTCTCTTAAACAAAATATCACAGATAAGATATAAAATGTTCAGGTCCCCTTTAAGGTTACCTTGGTAACAGGCCACTCTGAGTCTGTGTGCCTGTGAGAATTAAACCAGTAGAGGAATGATGTATCTTTGCTAACATTGAAAAGCAACCTAGCTTGAGAACAACAATGTAAACAGCCAAGAAAGACAAAGACATACTTCAGTAGACTTTCAAGTAAATTAGACCAACTTTTATGCCTGTGCCAATGCTTCTAAAAACAAATATTTCAGTACTTCATTAACAGTATGCACAGGCCCTCCGACAGGCAGTGTTGCTACTCTGGTGGGATTGCTATAATTTTAGGATTAGGATTTCTTTGCGCATAACCAGATATGAAACAAAATCAGAAATTCTTTAAAAACAGCTACTGACGCATTTATTTTTCTATAAATCATAACTCGCACATGTGCCTATACTTGACAATTGACTATTTTTATGAAATGCTCTCACTAGAGTCCCGAGTGTGGCCACCTGCCAACTTGGCTGGTGAATTAGACATGCTTAAATATACCCACATTTGGCAGGTAGTGGGTGGCAATTTTAGGCCCCGAGTACAGTACTGAGTACAGTACAGCAATGTAGTGAGTAGAGCACAGTATAGTACAATACAGTAGAACAATACAGCACAGTGAGTAGAGCACATTTTACAATGTGTGTGTGAAATCCTGAATGCTGATTGGTTGAAACTGCATTCCAGACTGTCTATTTTACAAGTTAACACTGGCTAAATCTATGACGTTAAAATGCCTATTTACTCTGTTCGATCTGACTGCGCAATTCACCGTCTCATCAGCCCACGCAGGCAATTTATAAACTTGATATCCACTATAAAAAATCATCTAGACATCATCTCACATTTCTTTTAGACTAACATTTAGCTTTCAACGGCAGAGATTTGTATAAACATTACTGTCTGTCTCGCCGACATTTGCAACATAGTTTCAATATTCAAATTTGATCTACAGCTGTCACACAGTAATGAACGAGTCTGGAGTCGGGATGAGAGAGACAGGCGGGCAGCTTTTCTCAGCCAGTTGAAATATATACAAAGAAATATCAACAGAAAACAGGTAAAACTAAATGAAGTGCCGCTACTTTGTAGTCTTGTGCCAATATATCTTCCAGACACCGGCTTCACTGGCATTATCACTTAAGTAGAGAACAGTTCAATACAATTGTACAATACAAAAGTACAACAAGTATACAGTGGGGCAAAAAAGTATTTAGTCTGGTGTCCTTTGACAGCTTAGAGTGTGACTGTTTGAGGTTGTGGACAGGTGTATTTTATACTGATAACAAGTTCAAACAGGTGCCATTAATACAGGTAACGAGTGGAGGACAGAGGAGCCTCTTAAAGAAGAAGTTACAGGTCTGTGAGAGCCAGAAATCTTGCTTGTTTGTAGGTGACCAAATACTTATTTTCCACCATAATTTGCAAATAAATTCATAAAAAATCCTACAATGTGATTGTCTGGATTTTTTTTCTCATTTTGTCTGTCATAGTTGAAGTGTACCTATGATGAAAATTACAGGCCTCTCGCATCTTTTTAAGTGGGAGAACTTGCACAATTGGTGACTGACTAAATACTTTTTTGCCCCACTGTTTTATACTGTACTCTACTGAAATATTCTCTACTTTACTGTACTGAACTCTACCCTACTCTGCTGTACTGCACTGTGATTTCCAAACTTGTGAAACACGAGAATAACATGCTATCCATAATTATGCATTTCTATGTAGGACAAATCAGGGACCCATGAGGTAATTATGTTACAGTAATTCCATTACTGGGTGTAACTCCACTTCACTTACTGTAGTTCAATAACCAAAATATATATTTTCAAAATCAATGTGCCATATTTTTTTTTTTTTTATATTATATTAATATATAAATAAAATATGGCACATTGATTTTGAAAATATATATTTTGGTTATTGAACTACAGTAAGTAGTAGTTTTTTTTTTTAAACACCTTTATTTAACTAGGCAAGTCAGTTAAGAACAAATTGTTATTTTCAATGATGGCCTAGGAACAGTGGGTTAACTGCCTTGTTCAGGGGCCGAATGACAGATTTTTACCATGTCAGCTCGGGGATTTGATCTTGCAACCTTTCCGTTACTAGTCCAACACTCTAACCACTAGGCTACCTGACACCCCAAAAGGTAGCCTACTGGTTAGGTGGTCATAGCTGACAACCCATTCTTTCTGCAGACATCTTTGAATCTTAATTCGGAGCAGATACTTAAGAGTTTTTGGAAAACGTGGTCGCATAAAAATCTGAGGTAGATTTTACCGTCATTTCGTTACCAAAGTTTGCATCTGCACAGTTCTTCAACTAAATTAGTTCTCTCTCTTTTTTTCCTGTGGAAATTGTTAAAAGTAGTCATTGTGAATAGAGTTGTATGGTTTGTTAAACTTTAAAATCAAATGATTTTTGTTTGGCATACATTTTAAAGTGGAAAAAACTGAGTTAAAGCGTAATTGGGTATCTGTGGAAATGCCCTATTGCGCAATGCCCTAATGCGTAATTTCACGAGGCTCTATGTTTACCCGACAAAATGATATCATGATTATTTTAATTAATTCCGTGGGCATTTGTTTTGAAAACTCTACCATCACTAGAAGTGTAACTACATCCAAAATATCCCATATTTTCCCCAGATGTCAAAAGTAGTCTCCTGATATGATTTAAGCAAAAAAAGAGTGATTGAGTGTGAAAACTGGAAAAGGCCCCTGGAGAAAGCAAAATTGAAGGAAAAACTAAACAGAATCAGGCAAAAAATAAAACAGATTTTATAGGGCCCTGGCATATAGTCCTAATCTAAGAACATAACTCTAATGACAGAAACTGTTACGATATCAAACATGAGACAAAACGAGATAAGCCTATGCGAGACAGATTTATAGACTATGCAACAACAACAAAGGCATAACCTGGTTTACAATGCAACAATTCATGACATTTCACCAAAGGCTGTCAAAAAACAATTCAAGTCTCATCAGCAATCAAAAACAAGGTTACTGGCAGGCGGCCCTGCCTAAATTTTACAACCTGTTGACGCTCAGCCCGGTCTGATGCAGGCAGCTTTTGGCTGCCATTGATTGAGCAGCCATCGGGTTTCTGACTAGATCCTTGACAGTGTAATTCAGAGAATCAGACAGTGATCTGATCTCCATCACCTGGCTGATGCTGGCTGAGTGAGTGTGATGCTTTCCTTGTTTGTTGTCTTTGAAGGAGAGAGGATGTAGAAACAGAAGGGAGGGTAATAATAAAGGTCAATAGAATGATGTGATATCACTCAGCCACTCCTGGATAATCTTTGGTTGCATTGGGCTGTTAAAACAATGGCTGTGTAAGCTGTGAGTTGTTCATTGTTCTCAATACAGTACGACACAATATAGTGTTCTGGGAGTGGGACAAAAGGCCTAGCTACATAGTTCAACTTCTACCATACATACACCAGGGGTCTCCAACAGGTAGATTGCGAGCTACTGCCCAACTATGAGTAACTCGCCAATCAATTCTGAAAGTCCATGCACTTATTCATGTTCCCTCGCGAACTGTCATAAACGTTATCTACTATCTAGCGATAGTGTACCTATTAAGCCCAACATACCGAACGTACCCTGTATACCCCATGGGTGTTCCAAATAAGACCCATCTCTTAAATCATCCATTTTAATTCATTTCCTAAATGTTCAAAACTTAACTGCCCATTCTTATTCATAATGTGATTAATATAATCTCCTCTAAAGTTATCAAAATAAACCGATCATTACTACTCATCATGAACCCTAGCACTAATAACAGGGTGTCCAATCATATCCACAGAGATCAATGTGGACTTAGACTTTTGTTCTCGCCAAAACAGTACATAACTGATTCAACTAATCATAGACTTCAAACAAGATACGATTGGTTTAATATTTAGAAATGAAAGGTTTGGGGGATAAATATCCACTATAAACTACAATATTATGCAAAGTTAGTATTTGTTTATTGTGTTTGTGCTACTGTACGCTTTAAGCCCACCTGAGAAATGTTCCAATTTACTAAAATGTAATACATGTATAACAAAACAAGGTTCATTTCAAAGTAAAATAAGACAAGATGCATTTAAAAATCTAAACTTGTGAATTCCTGAAATCTATTATCTTGTTGCTACTGTGTGACTCTGGCGTGCAGGCACGACAACTAGCATGGGAAAAAAAATGTCCATGAAATGCCATCCTATCTGTGCATATATCAGTACATTCATCTTTTCATTTTACATAAAGTATGATCAATTATTGGTAAAGGTACAAATAATATAAGAAAAGTGTTTATCTGCAGGTCACCTAAACACCCCCAAAAAATGCAGCTTTGAAATTGGCTACTTAGGGAGAACTTTAAAATAATTGTCAATAACTTAATAATAAAACAAAAGATTGGTTTGGAATAAAAGCTGTTATTGATTTAACCACCAGATGAATAGGTTGAAACATTAACAGCAGAAAATGTATTTTTTTTTTTTTTGAATTCAAAGATGGAAGTGGGCGTAATGGGTAATGCCACATTGACCCCCGGTTAGCCACAACTGGCTTAAAAAGGCAAACGTAACATTATCTGCCAATTCATTTCCATCAAAATTGCCTTGGTACACACGTTTGTCTATCACTCTGTATGTAGCCAGTTAGCTATGCTTATGATAACCGGCAGAAATACTTTCAACAAAAACCTTCTCAATTAAATGTTAACTGCAAAGTTTGCTTACCTGACATAGTGCCTTCAGAAAGTATTCATGGCCCTTGACATATTCCACATTTTGTTGTGTTACAGCCTGAATTCAAAATGTATTATATTGGGGGGTTCTCACCCACCTACACACAATACCCCATAAAGACAAAGTGAAAAAAACTTTTCATTTTTTTTATGAAATACATAAATATCTCATTCATACCCCTGAGTCAATACATGTTAGTATCACATTTGGCAGCGATTACAGCTGTGAGTCTTTCTGGCTAAGTCGAGCTTTTCACTCGATTGTACAATATTTGCACCTTATTCTTTTTAAAATTCTTCTAACTCTGAAGTTGGTTGTTGATTATTGCTAGACTGCCATTTTCATTGCTTGCCATATATTTTTAAGCCGATTTAGGTCAAAACTGTAACTAAGCCACTCAGAAGCATTCAAGGTTGTCTTGGTAAGCAACTCCAGTGCATATATTTTGTTGTGCGTTATTTAGGTTATTATTCGGCACAAAGTTAATTTCTTTGCCATCATTTCCGCAGTTTTACTTTATTGCAAACAGGATGCATGTTTTGGAATATTTTTATTATGTACAGGCTTCCTTTCATTATCTTATTATTTAGGTTAGTGCCGTGAATTCGGAAAGTATTCATATCCCTTGACTTTCTCAAATGTTTGTTACATTACAGCCTTATTCTAAAATGTATGGAATAATAATGACAAAGCAAAAACAGTTTTTTAGAAATCCTTGAAAATGTATTAAAAATAAAAAACGAAATACTTTATTTACATAAGTATTCAGCCCCTTTGCTATGAGACTCGAAATTTAGCTCAGGTGCATCCTGTTTCCATTGATCATCCTTCAGATGTTTCTACAACTTTATGCGAGTCCACCTGTGGTAAATTCCATTGATTAGACAGGATTTGGAAAGGTACACACCTGTCTATATAAGGTCCCACAGAGGACACTGCATGTCAGAGCAAAACCAAGCCATGAGGTCGAATTGTATGTAGAGCTCCGAGACAGGACTGTGTCGAGGCACAGATCTGGGGAAGGATACCAAAAAATGTCAGCAGTATTGAAGGTCCCCAAGAATACAGTGGCCATCATTCTTAAATGGAAGAAGTTTATAACCACCAAGTCTCTTCCTAGAGCTGGCAGCTCTACCAAACTGAGCAATCGAGGGAAAAAGGTCTTATAGTATAGTTTAATGATCATGTTAAAAATGCATGTTTGTTAATCTGTATGTGTAATAATCATATCTACTATCATATGTAGCCTATAACAATGTTGGAAAATGTGTATTTCCTTTGGTTTTGTATTCAGTTAGCACAGTATGTACTCATTCACATGATCCCATTTTAGAAGTGTTATTCTCTACACTGACACTTAACTTGGTAATTCCATCAGACATCGTTTTTCACCTACGTGTTTGAAAAAATGCAATTCATAGTCGCAATATCTGCCCAAAAATAATACATCGGAATTAGATATTTTGTCCAAATTGTGCAGCCTTAGCGGTCGGGGCCGCAATATTCTGTGTAATACCGACTGGGACTATACCATGGAAATTGCATCACAATACCATGCAGCCATTGAGAGTGTAACGATGAGTTTAGAAATCATAATTGCCAGGTTGAGAGGTTACAAGCCCATTCTATTCATTATATTTGTATGGGCAGCTACCCATTAACATGACATGGGAGATATGTCTAGAGTAAGCAAACATCTACAATAAGCAAACAGAAATGACAGTCCATCATTACTTTAAGACATGGTGGTCAATCAACATTGAATATTTCAAGGACTTTTAAAGTTTCTTCAAGTGCAGTCGCAAAAACCATCTAGCGGGATGATGAAACTGGCTCTCATGACGACCTCCACAGCAAAAGAAGACCCAGAGTTACCTCTGCTGCAGAGATGTTAATTAGAGTTACCAGCCTCAGAAATTGCAGCCCAAATAAATGCTTCACAGAGTTCAAGTAACAGACAAACCAACATCAACTGTTCAGAGGAGACTGCGTAAATCAGGCCTTCAGGGCTGAATTGCTACAAAGAAACCACTCCTAAAAAGGTCACCAATAGCCTACTAGCGGCCCAATTCATAGCCCTACACAGTGTAGGCTACACTACACATTTAACACGTGGTTAGTGGGCTAATCAATTCAATGACAATAAGATCAATTTGATCTGATTACAGTGGTAAGATTACCATGGTCTATATTAATTGGCGTACGTACCCTATTTAAAGATATTCTTCGTACCGTATTTCTCCAATGCCAAACCAGTTTGTCTTGTTTGCAACAAAACTGTCGCTGTTAGCAAATAATTCAATCGGAGATGTCATTATGAATCTAAGCATGGTACTTTCAGAAGTTGATCCAATCAGTTTAGATGCTGTTAGAAAATGAAATATAGGCCTATATGCTAGCCTACTCCAGTGACATGTAATAGCCTACACGCTGTTGGTCAACCAATATTTTTTTTTAGTAAAGCAGTAGCAAATATATATATATATATTTTTATGGCACGCGAGAAACCTGTCTGATTTGCGCCCATCTCAGTGAACTAATCCATTGCAGATGCCACGGGGATGGCACAGTCCAAGAAGGGGAGTGTGGCTAAAATGCACGTCTCTCTCCAGAATGAGCTCTCCCGCCAATTTGTGCACATTCATTGTTTCATAACGTGTGCGAATTGTTCAAGTTTGATTGTACATTTACCATTAATTCCTAAAATGTCTAATCTGCAATGTTGGTTTGGTTAAGGTAATTTTTGTTAATGCATTCAATATATTATTATTTCAGTCTTTATGCTACATGTGTAAGAAACAAGTTTTGGTTTATTTCATTCCATTTATGAGTTTTGTCAATTTAGTAATTGTCTTATGTTTTGCGCCCTCCTGTCAATGTTGAGTAAGGGCATGCACCTGATTAGGCATAGAAGTAGGCCTAAAGGCTACTTGGGCTGTATGCAAATGTGACCTGATTCAGGAAACTAGGCGAATGTCGCAACTTCACAGGAAAGTCGTTTGAACGTTAAAAAAAATGTTTTGATCAAAATGAAGTTTTTGGCAGAAATGCCTTCTCGAACATGTGAACCTTTCATGTGCCTTAATAACAAAACTTGTGTGCCATCTGTAAATATGAATAAAATTGTTAAATTATGAGCCTTGTTGGTTAAGCCACAGAAAAAGTGAGCAACCTTCCCCACTAGCCATGATTGTCTGAGATAATGAGTGGGCTGGACATGCTGAGAGGGGAGTTCAGATTGGTCTGCCATATTGAAGGCTGCGGTCTATTTGAGATTGTCAGTCTGTGCTGGTAATCCTGTCGAACGTGGCTTTAAAATAAATGCATTGTGTGGTGGAGCTGCATAAGTGTTGCTCTCCACTTTCTGGAGGATCAAGTTTTGAAAAATCAGTGGAATTAGAGTATGATAGCTAACGAGATTGATAAAACAACTGTCTCCGGATTACATCTTCAAACTAAGGAAAAACGTGGTATGGCATTCCTGACAGGGAGACGCGTCCATCATGCATGATGGTGTAAACAGATACGATAGCTAGCTACATTTTCAGAAATAACATGTTTCAAATTTGACAGAAAGGGGGTTCATTTCAAGCTAACGTTAGCTGGCTGGCTGTTTCCCAGAGCGGTTTGCTTTTCTAGTTAGAGCTTAATGTTGGCACTTTGTTCATTTGGGCTAGGGGGCAGTATTTTCACGTCCGGATGAAAAGCGTGCCCAAAGTAAACTGCCTGTTACTCAGGCCCAGAAGCTAGGATATGCATATAATTGGTAGATTTGGATAGAAACCACGCTAAAGTTTCTAAAACTGTTAAAATAATGTCTGTGAGTATAACAGAACTGATATGGCAGGCAAAACCCAGAGGACAAACCATCCAACAACAAAAGAAAAACACATTTGGCATACCACTATTATCAATGGCTGTCACTTTTATTGTAAGGCGAAAACCTCCCAGATTGCAGTTCCTAGGGCTTCCCCTAAATGTCAACAGTCCTCAAACTCAAAAGAGTTTCAGGCTGGTTTTTGGAAAAATTAGCTAGAAGTTATAGTTTTTCCTAAGTGGCTCACATTTTGGCTGTAGTGTTTCCATGCGCATGGAGGAAAGCGCATTCTTCGTTATTTATCTCCGGTAATGAACATTGTATTGTTTATTTACCTATTAGGGTACCTAAGGTTTGATTATAAATGTTGTTTGACTTGTTTGGATAGGTTTATTGCTAACGTTTGAGATTATTTTTGTATGCATTTTGAAGGAGGGAAACCGGTGGATTATTGACTGAAGCACGCCAGCTAAAACTGAGTTTTTATGGATACAAAGAAGGACATTATCAAACAAAAGGACAATTTGTGATGTAACTGGGACCTTTTGGGTTGCCAACAGAATAAGATCTTCAAAGGTAAGGCATTTATTATATGGCTATTTCTGACTTTCGTGTCGCACCTGCCTGGTTTCTACGCGGGGCGCTGTCCTCAAATAATCGCATGGTGTGTTTTCGCCGTAAATCCTTTTTGAAATCTGACACAGCTGCTGGATTAACAAGAAATTAAGCTTTATTTTAAGTATTAAACATGTATTTTCATGAATGTTAAATACTTATATTTCTGTAGTTTGAATTTCGCGCTCTGCAATTTCACCGGATGTTGTCGAGGTGGGTCGCTAGCGGAACGCCTGCGCTAGAAAGGTTTACTACCTAACGATAGCTGGCTGGCTTGTTAGCTAACCTTACGTGACGTGTCTACAACACCGTTGAATATGGCCATTGTCGGTAAACATCTGCAAAAAAGCGTAATGAAATGGTTGCCAGCAGAGCTGGTTAGGCTGTTTTCATGTTATCAGGAGGTAAATAAATAAAGTGTGCGCACCGAGAGCGAAATGAGATGGGTGGTGCTGAAGCTTAAAAGGGTGTAAACGACGCTGAATGGGTTTAGACAAAGAGGAGCTCTTCACTAGATACCAAGAAATTCAAAAGGCGAAACTCTCTCAAAAGCGAGTTTACAAGTTCATCAACTTTCAAAGAATTATTACTTCCCCATTGTTCCACAAATGCAGTGTATGATATACCATTTTGTAGCTCTGAGTCTACTTTTATCCACTGTAAAAAAAAAAAAAATGCAAATACAATTTCACATTTTGCTACATAAGACCGAATCCAGGTGGTGAGTCAAAAATGTAGGCATTTAAATGTGCCAAATGTGGGGGTCTGATAGTATTTCTGATTGGCTTAAAGCAACACAACTAATGAGCTGTGGAGCTTCTCAAATCAATTTTTTTATTCATCTCAGAACAGCAAGCAAACAAAGTCTGTTTTTACATCCATTGAGTTTAATGTATTTGAAAAATCTTCCCGGCTCGCTCACTCACTTTTGATAACCACTCAGCGTGAAAGGGATAAATGGGACGCTCTGAACCAGTGGAAACGTCAAAACAGGTCTACAGTGGTTCGTCATTTAAAAGTTGCAGCGTTCTGCAGCACAGCTTGCGTCGTGCCGCATAATTCTATGGCACGTTATTTAAGTGTCAGCCATTCAAGCTAGTTAGTGCTAGTTTGACCTCCAGAGGGCATCTTTGAGAAGCATTTCTGCCATCGACTTCATAAATTAGAACGATATTTTGGAGGTTATTTCATTTTCAAAAAAATGAAAGTGAGCAATTGTAATCTGAATAAAAGGCCAAAATAATATTTGTAAAGGCCAAAACATTTATTTATGTTTTTAGAGGGAGAGGAACGCTGGGCCAATTGTGCGCTGCCCTATGGGACTCCCAATCACGGTCGGATGTGATACATAATAATAATACTTTTTGTCGTATTATTTGTTTTTTTCTTTTCTGGTGGATTAAACTGAAATTGCAACCAATCAGAGCTGGTTGTGATACAGCCAACCTAAGTAACTAAGAAATACATTTGATGATAGAATCCTCCCCCTACCCTCCTTCTAGGAAAGTTTCCATGACAGAGAACAGTTGATTGTCAAGGGCAATTAATTAAATTTTCTTGAGTTGTCTCGCTGGAATTGTCTTACTCTTTCAAATGACTGCTTGACCCACACAGCAGACATTGTGGGCTAGGTTAGGAATGCTGTGTTGCACCTGTAGCGCTATATTTTTTTGTGGCGTCATTACATCATCCATCTACGTTATATCAGCTTTGACATCGGTCTTGCACATTGCCGTTAAACTAGACATCGGGCCAATACAGATGTTGGAATTTTTAGCTAATATTGGCCGATTCCTAGTTGAAAGAACACTTTCGTTCAACCAACATTTTTTGTGGTTGGGGACAGCCCGAAACCTGTGGTTCTCAGTCAAGCAAAATGACACAATACAACCAGTACACTCTGGAAAGGAAACAACAATACAATGTAGCCAAACAACATCGCTTGCAAACTGCACAGATGTGAGATTTTTTTCCCTCGCTATATAACACTGGTCCTCTTAAAATTTGATTCCAGGTTGCATATCATAATATTTAAGGGCATATCAGATGGTCTGCTCTGTCCATACAAGTCACACCAAGCATAGGATTGAAATAGGAAAATAGTGTACCTATGAAAAAACTATGAAATAGCTCCTCAATACTACCTGATGAAACATTTAAATGTATTACATGAATGGTGACCACAGCCCTTCCGAAAACACATTTAAATTGTGTTTTAATTATTTTTTTCCCCACCCTGATCTATGTATTCCATTTAAAAAAAATTGGCTCCCAATGCAGCTTTACTTCCAGGTAATTTTGTTGCATCTGGCAGTTCCTGGCCTGCTATTCCCCACAAGGCAGCTTCTTTTCATTATTGCTAATTATCTGACCATTAATAGGTCATGGCTAGAAGCTTTTGTAATAATTTACTTTTCGTAGCAGGTTTAGGAGAACGTACGCAGCAGATAAGGAGAATACACATGGCAGGTTCGGGGAATTATGTTAAGGTTAGGAAAAGGGTTAGGATTAGCTACAATGCTAAAAACTTGTTTTGTAAATTTGACAAATGCTGGATCCCATCTAGACATGACAACGTTCAGAATCATAACAACGCACACTTTCCGGCCACATCATTTTCGTGGCGTTGTCAGACAACCCGTCTGTGAATTATAACTGTTCTGAAATAACCCCATATTTCCATTGTGACATCAGACAAGACACGAGAACTGAAACACAGGGCAGGCTGGCAAAAGTTTGGAAAAGCAAAAATATTGGCATACACTAAACTGACGACAAACGTTATATTACCTAGATAGCACATTAGCTATATCATTATACAACACCTGACAACCTAGCTAGCTAACTGTTGACAGTACATACCGTTATTAGTAACGTGCAAGATACACTATAAAACAGATGGATTGATAGCGAGTTAGTTAAAGTACGATGAAAAGTGAAGTCGCATTACTTTAATATTGTTTGCTTTAACTTTCCGTGGAATATGAAGAAATTACCCCGTAAATTCGCTTAGTTTGTTAACCAACTAACGTTAGTTAAATTTTACATGTGACAATGGTATGGACACTCGAACCTAGCTAACGTTAGCTGGCTAGCATATTCGATAAGTTTGTGAAAGTTAACCAACGTTAGTTTACATGTGGCAATGGTATGGACACTGGAACCTAGCTAACGTTAGCTAGCTAGCAAACTTCTGCATTCTTACCAGGAAGTGGGAGCCTCGCTACTGTTATTTTCGGGTGGCGATGGTGCTTACTTTTCCAATCCAAGGTCGTGCTGCAGTCGAGTTGCCGGGCCGCTCTTGCGTGGCACCTTTCCCTGTGCGCAAATACTTTTCAGAGACGACCTCTATCGTAAAAGTAGCTAGTTGACGAGGTATGTTCCAAAAGAGTCCGTCAGCCCCTTACCATTCCTGGCCTGTGGCAGTATTGTAAACAACCCAGGATTGATGGGGCGGGGTAAACGTCAGAGAATTGAGGGGAACTGTCAAATACCACTGGCGTGAAACGAAAGTAGCTATTTTTTTATTTTCAGTGATCTTTAAGGGCAGATTTACAGGTATCAGAAGTAGTAGCCTATAGAGTACCGCAATATAAATCACAATGCCCATAAAACCTAGCGGTCAAATACGGAAATGGTTCCAATTGTTTTTTCCCCCATTCATTTTTCCCATAGCGGATTTTAGAACGTCTTCAAATAACATCTGTGTTTCGAGTAGGCTTATCCTGAAGTGACGTTTAGATGTTTATCAATACATTTGTCTGCATTTACGTAATTGAATAGCCCACACGGTATCTTATTCTGCCCCTATACAACTTTGAATGTGTTGTTTGTTGGCAACCTTGTTATTTACAAAGTTTTTGGAACAGATTTCTGTTGGAATGTTCCACAAATTATACCCAGAAATTATATGTCTAGCTATTTAAATGCATGAGAAATTGGTTATAAAATTAGCTTTCCTTGGCTTTTATAAACCAACAGTCTAGCTTGCTAGTTAACTATCTAGCTAATGTTGCTGGTGAAGCTAGGTGTTTTTGATGTTTGTTTGTGCCTGTGGGTGAGGGGTGGGTACTTCAAGTATTACTTGTCGCTACCCTAGCTAGCTGAATTATTTTGGTCTGGCTTTTTGAAAGGTTAAAGAGATTTGCTGATTAGCATCTTCTCTTGAGTCAACAGTGTACAAACTTTACTGCAGGAAGTCATTGATCTGTTTTCTGTTACCCTCTGGACAGCAGATAATTGTTATAGCAAGTAGACAAGGTTATGTAACCTTATTTAGTCATACCTGCTATACTTTAGTAATGATGGTTTTGGGAAACAGCTCAGAGACTTAACGATGCTCATACGAAGGTTCCAACAATGAACTTAGCCTTAAAATGCTTTTGGGAAACTTGGCCTGTGTCGTACAGTCTTTCATATGTGTTGTAGTTTGTTGCATCTTATTGCTTAGTTTATCATTTGTGTCAACTTTGAATTCAATCTAAGCCACAGATTAAGGTCCTCTATTTTGTACTTGACCTTTAATAGACACAAGCCTGAAGATATTCAAGCAGCACTTTGAGAGCAAGCAGCCCAAATATTGAATGTTCCCAGAACTGGTTGATGTGCAGGCCAAAGTGACCGCACCCACTCAAATGGACCTACAGCTGGGGTTAATATTCTGTCACCATTCACACATACAGTGAGGCAAAAAAGTATTTAGTCAGCCACCAATTGTGCAAGTTCTCCTACTTAAAAAGATGAGAGAGGCCTGTAATTTTCATCGTAGGTACACTTCAACTATGACAGACAAAATGAGAAAAAAATCCAGAAAATCACATTGTAGGATTTTTAAAGAATTTATTTGAAAATTATGGTGGAAAATAAGTATTTGGTCACCTACAAACAAGCAAGATTTCTGGCTCTCACAGACCTGTAACTTCTTCTTTAAGAGATTCCTCTGTCCTAAAAATTAAGATCAATTTGCATTTGCAACTGTTCTCAGTACTTTACATTTTATATATAATCAATTTACATATGTACATTTATTGTTCAGAAAAAACCTTAAAGCCACACTGTCATTTGAGTTCATTGGATGACAAAAGTTTTGTGACAGAAGTGAACTCAATATACGCTCATAGGCTAGACTGTATTTCCTTATTTTCACTGACTGGGTATGTGACATGTTGTGGAATAGGAACATCATTGTGAGATTCTTTCACATAGTACCTTAGTACAAGTATCAGAGTTGCATGTTCAAACTCTGACATACGTCTTATAACTTCAAACCATCTTTTTTTCTTTGACCTAAGAAGTTTTCAAAAGGTAACCCTGAGATAATATTCAGTCATTGCTTAGATGTATAAGGCCATTCAAATTATTCACCAAATTCTCTTTACCATCAAACTGGCCAAAATGCTCTACTAAAGACACTATTAAAGTTAGGCATATTGGCAATGCTTGAATTGGCTTGCCAATTGTCACGAATAGCTAGGAGTGGTGGGTGTGGAGTCAGGCGCAGAGAGCAATGCTTCCAATGCCTACGTTTATTAAGCTGGGTCTAGCCAACAAACAGGCAAAATGACCAATAATCAGGTATGTCACCAAAACCAGGGAAAATAACAGACAGAAAAATACGTATAAGCAAAACAATTTCACCACTGACAGTGAGAATAAGCCCGCACAAAAGCAGGCGGGCCCTGGAAGTTTAGATAGGCCATAATTAACAACAAATAAGTAACAGGTGAAAACAATCAAGACAAAACTAACAGAAAATAAAAAGGAATCGGTGGCAGCTAGTAGACCGGTGACGCCGAGGAGCCACCTTCGGTGGAAGTCGTGACACCAATATAGTTCTTCTAAGAGAATGTTACAATTATATTTCAAAATTGCAGCTTCCAATGACCCCACAGCAAAGTTGATACTAAAAAAAAAATGTAACTAGGCAAGTCAGTTAAGAACAAATTCTCATTTACAATGACCAGCAACAGTGTGTGAAAACCTTGTGAAGACTTACAGAAAACGTTTGACCTCTGTCATTGCCAACAAAGGGTATATAACAAAGTATTGAGATAAACGGTTGTTATTGACCAAATACTTATTTTCCACCATAATTTGCAAATATATTCATTTTTTTTCTAATTTTGTCTGTCATAGTTTAAATGTACCTATGATGAAAATTACAGGCCTCTCTCATCTTTTTAAGAGGGAGAACTTGCACAATTGGTGGCTGACTAAATACTTTTTTGCCCCACTGTATAATAATTGTGATTATTTATTTTTTTAAGTATTTTTAATAAATGTATGTTTACGTACCTTTAAAACTATATATTTTTTTGTCATTTTAAATCAGAACAACATCCATTTAAGAAAAAAGGTCAGGGGGGACCTTTATTTTGAAAAGTAACCGTATAATCACATGACCTTAATGTCACCAGTTTCACATTGCTGCCCTTCGGACCTCGTTGAAGACACAGGTCTTCCTATAACTGTCACGTTCTGACCTTAGTTCCTTTGTGATGTCTTTGTTTTAGTATGGTCAGGGCGTGAGTCGGGTGGGCAGTCTATGTCCTTTTTTCTATGATTTGGTATTTCTGTGTTTGGCCTGGTATGGTTCTCAGTCAGAGGCAGCTGTCAATCGTTGTCCCTGATTGAGAACCATACTTAGGCAGCCTGTTTTCACCCTTGAGTTGTGGGTGATTATACTTTCTGTTTAGTGTGGTTTGCACCTGACAGAGCTGTTTCGGTTGTGCGTTTGTTTGATGTTGTTCAGTTTAAATAAATAACATGAACAAGTACCACGCTGCGCTTTGGTCCTCACCTTCTTCCACCGACGACCGTTACAGAATCACCCACCGCCAAAGAACCAAGCAGAGTGGTATCGGGCAGCAGCAGAAATCTCGGAACTCCTGGACATGGGAGGAGATTCTGGACGGCAAGGGACCCTGGACACAGGCTGGGGAACACCGCCGCCCCAAGACAGAGCTGGAGGCAGCGAAAGCTGAGCGGCGGTGGTATGAGGAGGCAGCCCGGCAGGGACGAGAGGCAGCCCCAAAACTTTATTGGGAGGGGGCACAAGTGTGTGGCTAAGTCGGAGACCTGAGCCAACTCCCCGTGCTTACCGTGGAGAGAGGTGGACCGGGCAGGCACCGTGTTATGCTGTGAGGTGCACGGTGTCCCCGGTGCGCAGGCATAGCCCGGTGCATTACATCGCAGCGCCTCGTATCGGCCGGGCTAGAGTGGGCATCGAGCCAGGTGCTATGAAGCCGGCTCAGCGCATCTGGTCTCCAGTGCGTCTCCTCGGGCTGGGGTACATGGCACCAGCCCTGCGCATGGTGTTCCCGGTTTGCCCGCACAGCCCAGTGCGGTCTATTCCACCTCGCCGCATTGGCCTGGCTACGGGGAGTATCCAGCCAGGTAGGGTTGTGCAGGCTCGGTGCTCGAGACCTCCAGTGCGCCTCCACGGTCCGGTCTCCAGGCCTCCTGTAGCACAGGCTGTCTCTCCGTCTCTGTCCAGCGCTGCCAGAGTCTCCCGCCTGTCCGGAATCTCCCGTCCATTTGGGACCTGTTGCTAGGATCCCCAGTCCGAGACGCCACAGAGACGGGTTAAGAGGCGGAGAAAGACTATGGTGGAGTGGGGTCCACGTCCCGCGCCAGAGCCGCCACCGTGGACAGACACCCACCCAGACCCTCCCCTATAGGTTCAGGTTTTGCGGCCGGAGTCTGCACCTTTGGGGGGGTACTGTCACGGACTGACCTTAGTTCCTTTATGTCTTTGTTTTAGGTTGGTCAGGGCATGAGTTGGGGTGTGTTGTCTATGTTCGTTTTTCTATGTTGTGTTTTGCGTTTGGCCTGGTATGGTTCTCAATCAGAGGCAGGTGTTGTTAGTTGATTGAGAATCATACTTAGCCTTTTCCCACCTGTGTTTCGTGGGTTATTGTTTCCTGTTTTGTGTATTCACCGTACAGGACTGTTTCGTTTCGTTCTCGTTATTTTGTTTTTGTGGTCCTCCTCTTCTTCCACCACAGACGAGTGTTACATTAACCTCTATATTATTCTAATGTTTACCAATTACCGTACTCTGATCATTACAGAAAGAAAAGGTTGAGCTGCCCCCTCCATCCCATACCTGGACACAGACATATGCACAAACACACATATAGGTCAACAGGTTCTCTCTCTCTCTTTGTCACAAAACCATGCAATAGGCCTACATAATAATTGGAAACAATTATGACCTTAAACTACACACAACCATTAGGAACACCTTCCTAATATTGAGTTGCACACCCTTTTGCTCAATTCGTCTACAAGGTGTCGAAAGTGTTCCAAAGGGCTGCTGGCCCATGTTAACTCCAATTATTCCCACAGTTGGGATAAGATGGCTGGATGTCCTTCGGGTGGTGGACCATTCTTTATACACATGGGAAACTTGTGGTGCGTGAAAAACCCAGCAGCGTTGCAGTTTTTGACACACTCAAACAGGTGCGCCTGGCACGTACTACCATACCCCGTTCAAAGGCACTTAAATATTTTGTCTTGCCCATTTACCCTCAGAATGGCACACATACACAATCCATGTCTCAATTGTCTCATGGCTTAAAAATCATTATTTAACCTGCCATTTCATCTTCACTGACATCAATAACGGATCATAGTTTTCAAGTGTCAAACTCATTCCACGGAGGGCCGAGTGTCTGCGGGTTTTCGCTCCTCCCTTGGACCTGATTGATGAATTAAGGTCACGGATTAGTAAGGAACTCCATGGAATGAGTTTGACACCCCTGGTCTATGTCATGGAAAGTGCAGGTGTTCCTAATGTTTTGTACACTCAGTGTATATTTTTGACAATGAATAATACAGCCTGACAATTCACACAACCCTGATACAACACATACACATGTATTTTCCTCCTCATTGTTAATAATCAACAAGTTATAAGGAAGAGTTATTTTTTTCTCCCTACTTCAATAGCCTTTTTGTTAACCTCCTCACAAATATGGAAAAAGGGAAAGGCCTGAAGTGTAGTTTTTTTTTCTCTTCTTGAACAACAGTTGAAGATTAAAAGAAATGTCTCAGGGAAATCTGTCAATTCTGTTGGTGAATAATGCTGTGTGGAATTTAATGGCATGTAGTTATATTGGGTTTCCTCTACACCCACATTTTCTTTCAATAAGATCAATGGCGCTCAGTGACAGATAGGGACGCTCTTTTGTAACTTCAAATTTCAGGTTTCTGAGGGAATAATTAGATGGCTGGATGAAACGTAATGCATCAGGCAGCGAGGGGAGCTGCAACAAGAGATCCTCATGGTTCAATATGCACTCCGCACACACGAGCCTAGCTGTTTCTGTGGTGGAAATCTGTTTAATAATGGTGTTGGATTTCCATTGTTCTAAAAGTGGCACACACCATTGATCTGCATTAAACCAATGGCAAACGTATTTTCTCTCACTGATATTGTTTATTTAGCTGAGATATTTCATTTGGTTTGAGGATTTTTTTGTGTGTGTATAGATTGTGTTCTCTTTCACTTTATTCCCCATCTGCAAACTTCTAGGTGTCTGTCTTCTCCAGTGTACAATCAGCTGAGAAGGATGGGGGGGGGGGGGGGGTTAATATACTGTAGCTGGATGCGTGACTGAGGAATTCGAGGTACCTTTCTGAGGTAGACTGACTGACAAACATAAAAAAAAGAAGTTGAGCTCTTTCTTAGTTGTTGAAAACAAAATGGCTCAGATTAAAAGGTAACATGGCCAAATGTCTTTAGTGCTCTTAATTTCAACAATATTGTATACAGGGCCTTCAGAAAGTATTCACAACTTTTGACTTTTTCCACATCTTGTTGTGTTACAACCTGGGATTAAAATTGATTTAATTTGTAAAACATGAATGAAAAATAAAACAGAAATATATCTGTCACACCCTGATCTGTTTCACCTGTCTTTGTGCTTGTCTCCACCCCCCTCCAGGTGTCGCCCATCTTCCCCATTATCCCCTGTGTTCTCTGTTTGTCTTTTACCAGTTCGTCTTGTCTCGTCAAGCCTACCAGCATTTTTCCCGTACTCCTGTTTTTTTTCTCCTCTAGTCCCTGTTTTCCCGCTTTTGACCATTCTGCTGCCCCGAGCCTGCCTGCCTGCCTGCCGTTCTGTACCTTTCGGACTCTGCTCTGGATTACTGACCTCTGCCTGCCCTTGACCTGCCGTTTCCTTCCCTGTTTTTGTATTAAACTTTTGTTACTTATTTTCTAACTGTCTGTGTCTTCTCCTGAGCCGTGACAATTTGTTGATTACATAAGTATTCAACCTTTGGCAGCCACTACAGCTGTGAGTCTTTCTGGGTAAGTCTGTAAAAGCTTTGCACAACTGGATTGTACAATATTTACAATACATAATTCTTTTAAAAAATTGTCAAGCTCTGTCAAGCTGGTTGTTGACCATTGGTAGACAACCACTTTCAAACGGTATCTATGCCACTCAGGAACATTCAATGTCTTGGTAAGCAACTCCAGTGTCTTCAGAAAGTATTCATACCCCTTGACTTATTACACAATTTGTAGTGTTCAAAATTGATTAAATAGATTTTCTTCTCGTCCATCTACACACAATACCCCATAATGACAAAGTGGAAACATGTTTTTAGAAATTGTTGCAAATTTATTGAAAATGAAATACCAAAATACAATATATAGACAAAAGTATGTGGAAACCCCTTCAAATTAGTGGATTTGGCTATTTTAGCCACACCCGTTTGGCAGTAGAATGGCCTTACTGAAGAGTTCAATGACTTTTAACATGGCACCGTCATAGGATGCCACCTTTCCAACAAGTCAGTTCGTCAAATGTCTGCCCTGCTAGAGATGTCCCGGTCAACTTTAAATGCTGTTATTGTGAAGTGGAAACAACTAGGGGCAACCATGGCTCAACTGCAAAGTGTTAGGACACACAAGCTCACAGAACGGGATCTTCTAGTCATGAAACGTGTAGAACGTAAATCGTCTTTCCTCGGTTGCAACACTCCCTACTGAGTTCCAAACTGGCTTTGGAAGCAATGTCAGCACAATAACTGTTCAACAGAAGCTTCATGCTGTGGATTTCCATGGCCAAACAGCCGCACACAAGCCTAAGAATCAAATCAAATCAAACCCAATCAAATTTGATTTGTCACATACACATGTTTAGCAGATGTTAATGCGAGTGTAGCGAAATGCTTGTGCTTCTAGTTCCGAAAATGCAGTAATAACCAACAAGTAATCTAACTAACAATTCCAAAACTACTGTCTTATACACAGTGTAAGGGGATAAAGAATATGTACATAAGGATATATGAATGAGTGATGGTACAGAGCAGCATAGGCAGGATACAGTAGATGGTATCGAGTACAGTATATACATGAGGTGAGTATGTAAACAAAGTGGCATAGTTAAAGTGGCTAGTGATACATGTATTACATAAGGATGCAGTCGATGATATAGAGTACAGTATATACGTATGCATATGAGATGAATAATGTAGGGTAAGTAACATTATATAAGGTAGCATTGTTTAAAGTGGCTAGTGATATTTTTACATCATTTCCCATCAATTCCCATTATTAAAGTGGCTGGAGTTGAGTCAGTGTCAGTGTCAGCGTGTTGGCAGCAGCCACTCAATGTTAGTGGTGGCTGTTTAACAGTCTGATGGCCTTGAGATAGAAGCTGTTTTTCAGTCTCTCGGTCCCAGCTTTGATGCACCTGTACTGACCTCGCCTTCTGGATGATAGCGGGGTGAACAGGCAGTGGCTCGGGTGGTTGATGTCCTTGATGATCTTTATGGCCTTCCTGTAACATCGGGTGGTGTAGGTGTCCTGAAGGGCAGGTAGTTTGCCCCCGGTGATGCGTTGTGCAGACCTCACTACTCTCTGGAGAGCCTTACGGTTGTGGGCGGAGCAGTTGCCGTATCAGGCGGTGGGTGATACAGCCCGCCAGGATGCTCTCGATTGTGCATCTGTAGAAGTTTGTGAGTGCTTTTGGTGACAAACCGAATTTCTTCAGCCTCCTGAGGTTGAAGAGGCGCTGCTGCGCCTTCTTCACGATGCTGTCTGTGTGAGTGGACCAATTCAGTTTGTCTGTGATGTGTATGCCGAGGAACTTAAAACTTGCTACCCTCTCCACTACTGTTCCATCGATGTGGATAGGGGGGTGTTCCCTCTGCTGTTTCCTGAAGTCCACAATCATCTCCTTAGTTTTGTTGACGTTGAGTGTGAGGTTATTTTCCTGACACCACACTCCGAGGGCCCTCACCTCCTCCCTGTAGGCCGTCTCGTCGTTCTTGGTTATCAAGCCTACCACTGTTGTGTCGTCCGCAAACTTGATGATTGAGTTGGAGGCGTGCGTGGCCACGCAGTCGTGGGTGAACAGGGAGTACAGGAGAGGGCTCAGAACGCACCCTTGTGGGGCCCCAGTGTTGAGGATCAGCGGGGTGGAGATGTTGTTACCTACCCTCACCACCTGGGGGCGGCCCGTCAGGAAGTCCAGTACCCAGTTGCACAGGGCGGGGTCGAGACCCAGGGTCTCGAGCCTGATGACGAGCTTGGAGGGTACTATGGTGTTGAATGCCGAGCTGTAGTCGATGAACAGCATTCTCACATAGGTATTCCTCTTGTCCAGATGGGTTAGGGCAGTGTGCAGTGTGGTTGAGATTGCATCGTCTGTGGACCTATTTGGGCGGTAAGCAAATTGGAGTGGGTCTAGGGTGTCGGGTAGGGTGGAGGTGATATGGTCCTTGACTAGTCTCTCAAAGCACTTCATGATGACGGAAGTGAGTGCTACGGGGCGGTAGTCGTTTAGTTCAGTTACCTTAGCTTTCTTGGGAACAGGAACAATGGTGGCCCTCTTGAAGCATGTGGGAACAGCAGACTGGTATAGGGATTGATTGAATATGTCCGTAAACACACCGGCCAGCTGGTCTGCGCATGCTCTGAGGGCGCGGCTGGGGATGCCGTCTGGGCCTGCAGCCTTGCGAGGGTTAACACGTTTAAATGTCTTACTCACCTCGGCTGCAGTGAAGGAGAGTCCGCATGTTTTCGTTGCAGGCCGTGTCAGTGGCACTGTATTGTCCTCAAAGCGGGCAAAAAAGTTATTTAGTCTGCCTGGGAGCAGGACATCCTGGTCCGTGACTGGGCTGGATTTCTTCATGTAGTCCGTGATTGACTGTAGACCCTGCCACATGCCTCTTGTGTCTGAGCCGTTGAATTGAGATTCTACTTTGTCTCTGTACTGACGCTTAGCTTGTTTGATAGCCTTGCGGAGGGAATAGCTGCACTGTTTGTATTCGGTCATGTTACCAGTCACCTTGCCCTGATTAAAAGCAGTGGTTCGCGCTTTCAGTTTCACGCGAATGCTGCCATCAATCCACGGTTTCTGGTTAGGGAATGTTTTAATCGTTGCTATGGGAACGACATCTTCAACGCACGTTCTAATGAACTCGCACACCGAATCAGCGTATTCGTCAATATTGTTATCTGACGCAATACGAAACATGTGCAATGACAAGCGTCGGCTGGAGTGGTGTAAAGCTTGCTGCCATTGGACTCTGGATCAGTGGCAACAGTTTGGGGAAGGCCCTTTCCTGTTTCAGCATGACAATGCCCCCGTGCACAAAGCGAGGTCCATACAGAAATGCTTTGTCGAGATCAGTGTGGAAGAACTTGACTGGCCTTCCCAGAGCCCTGACCTCAACCACATCAAACACCTTTGGGATGAATTGGCTCACAGACTGTGAGCCAGACCTAATCGCCCAAATTCAGTGCCCGACCTCACTAATGCTCTTGTGGCTGAAAGGAAGCAAGTCCCCGCAGCAATGTTCCAACATCTAGTGGAAAGCCTTCCCAGAAGAGTGGAGGCTGAGCAAAGTGGGGACCAACTCCATATTTATGCCAGTGATTTTGGAATGAGATGTTTGACGAGCAGGTGTCCACATCCACTACATGACCAAAAGTATCTAATTTACATAAGTATTCACACCCCTGAGTGAAAACGTTATAGAATCACATTTGGCGGCGATTACAGCTTTGAGTCTTTTTGGTTAAGCCTCTAAGAGCACAATATTTGCCCATTATTATTTTTAAAATTCTTCAAGCTCTGTGAAGTTGATTGTTGATCATTGCTAGACAGCCTTTAGCTCTATTCCATTGATTTTTATCATAAAGAACTCCCTAGTCCTTACTGATGACAAGCATACCCATAATATGATGCAACCACTACCGTGCTTGAAAATATGAAACGTGGTACTCAGTGATGTCTTGTGTTGGATTTGCCCCAAATATTACGCTTTGTATTCAGGACATGAAGTTAATTTCCTTGCCTTATGTTTTTTGCAGTTTTTACTTAAGTGCCTTTTTGCAAATAGGATGCATGTTTTGGAATATTTTATTCTGTACAGGCTTCCTTCTTTTCACTTTTTCAGTTAGGCTAGTATTGTGGAGTAAGTACAGTCTTATTGACACTTCCTCGGTTTTCTTCTATCACAGCCATTAATCTATGTAACTGTTTTAAAGTCACCATTGGCCTCGTGGGAAAATCCCTGAGCGGTTTCCTTCGTCTCCGGCAACTGAGTTAAGAAGGATGCCTGTATCTTTGTAGTGACTAGGCATATTGATACACCATCCAAAGTGTAATGAATAACTTCACAATGCTCAGAGGGATATTCAATGTTAAAAAAAATTGTTTTACCCATCTACCAGTAAATTTCCTTCTTTGCGAGGCATTGGAAAACCTCCCTGGTCTTTGTGGTTGAATCTGTGTTTGAAATTCACTGCTGGACTGAGGGACCTTACAGATAGTTATTTTTGTGGCCTAGACAGGAGGTAGTCATAACAAAAATCTTGTTAAACACTATTATTGTACACAGAGTGAGTCCATGCAATTTATGTGATTTGCAATTTAAGCAAATCCTTACTCCTGAACTTACTTAGGCTTGCCATAACTCCTTGAAACACTTCAGCGAGCAGGCCTTTCTAATCGACCTGGCCAGGGTATCCTGGAAGGACATTGACCTCATCCCGTCAGTAGAGGATGCCTGTTTTTTTTTTTTAATGCCTTCCACACCATCTTAAAAAAGCATGCCCCTTTCAATAAATTTAGAACCAGGAACAGATATAGCCCCTGGTTCTCTCCAGACCTGACTGCCCTTAACCAACACAAAAACATCCTATGGCGTTCTGCATTAGCATCGAACAGCCCCCGTGATATGCAACTTTTCAGGGAAGTTAGAAACCAATACACACAGACAGTTAGAAAAGCCAAGGCTAGCTTTTTCAAGCAGAAATTTGCTTCCTGCAACACAAACTAAAAAATGTTCTGGGACACTGTAAAGTCCATGGAGAATAAAAACACCTCCTCCAGCTGCCCACTGCACTGAGGATAGGAAACACCACCGATAAATCCACAATAATTGAGAATTTCAATAAGCATTTATCTACGGCTGGCCATGCTTTCCACCTGGCTACCCAGACCCCGGTCAACAGCACTGCACCCCCCACAGCAACTCGCCCAAGCCTTCCCCATTTCTCCTTCTCCCAAATCCAGTCAGCTGACGTTCTGAAAGAGCTGCAAAATCTGGACCCCTACAAATCAGCCGGGCTAGACAATCTGGACCCTTTCTTTTTAAACAATTATCTGCCGAAATTGTGGCAACCCCTATTACTAGCCTGTTCAACCTCTCTTTCGTGTCGTCTGAGATTCCCAAAGATTGGAAAGCAGCTGCGGTCATCCCCCTCTTCAAAGGTGGGGACACTCTTGACCCAAACTGCTACAGACCTATATCTATCCTACTCTGCCTTTCTAAGGTCTTCGAAAGCCAAGTCAACAAACCGATTACCTGCCATTTCGAATCCCACCATAACTTCTCCGCTATGCAATCTGGTTTCAGAGCTGGTCATGGGTGCATCTCAGCCACGCTCAAGGTCCTAATCGATATCATAACCTCCATTGATAAGAGCCATTACTGTGCAGCCGTATTCATCGACCTGGCCAAGGCTTTCGACTCTGTCAATCACCACATCCTCATCGGCAGACTCGATAGCCTTGGTTTCTCAAATGATTGCCCCGCCTGGTTCACCAACTATTTCTCTGATAGAGTTCAGTGTGTCAAATCGGAGGGCCTGTTGTCCGGACCTCTGGCAGTTTCTATGGGGGTGCCACATGGTTCAATTCTTGGACCGACTCTCTTCTCTGTATACGTCAATGATGTCGCTCTTGCTGCTGGTGAGTCTCTGATCCACCTCTACGCAAACGACACCATTCTGTATACATCTAGCCCTTCTTTGGACTCTGTGTTAACAACTCTCCAGACGAGCTTCAATGCCATACAACTCTCCTTCAGTGGCCTTCAATTGCTCTTGAATACAAGTAAAACTAAATGCATGCTATTCAACCGATCACTGCGTGCACCTGCCCGCCCGTCCAACATCACTACTCTGAACGGGTCTGACTTAGAATATGTGGACAACTACAAATACCCAGGTGTCTGGTTAGACTGTAAACTCTCTTTCCAGACTCACATCAAACATCTCCAATCCAAAGTTACATCTAGAATTGGCTTCCTATTTTGCAACAAAGCCTCCTTCACTCATGCTGCCAAACATACCCTTATAAAACTGACCATCCTACCGATCCTCGACTTCAGTGACGTCATTTACAAAATAGCCTCCAATACCCTACTCAACAAACTGGATGCAGTCTATCACAGTGCCATCCGTTTTGTCACCAAAGCCCCATATACTACCCACCACTGCGACCTGTACACTCTCTTTGGCTGGCCCTCGCTTCATACTCGTTGCCAAACCCACTGGCTCCAGGTCATGTACAAGACCCTGCTAGGTAAAGTCCCCCCTTATCTCACCTCGCTGGTCACCATAGCAGCACCCACCTGTAGCACGCACTCCAGCAGGTGTACAGTGAAAAGAAGTATTTGATACACTGCCGATTTTGCAGGATTTCCTACTTACAAAGCATGTAGAGGTCTGTAATTTTTATCATAGGTACACTTCATGATGTGGATTACACATTTTTGTACACACAAAAATCCAGAAAATCCCATTGTATGATTTTTAAGTTATTAATTTGCATTTTATTGCATGACATAATTATTTGATACATCATAAAAGCAGAACTTAATATTTGGTACAGAACCCTTTGTTTGCAATTACAGAGATCATACGTTTCCTGTAGTTCTTGACCAGGTTTGCACACACTGCATCAGGGATTTTGGCCCTCTCCTCCATACAGACCTTCTCCAGATTCTTCAGGTTTCAGGGCATGACGCTGGGCAATACGGACTTTCAGCTCCCTCCAAAGATGTTCTATTGGGTTCAGGTCTCGAGACTGGCTAGGCCACTCCAGGACCTTGAGATGCTTCTTACAGAGCCACTCCTTAGTTGCCCTGGCTGTGTGTTTCGGGTCGTTGTCATGCTGGAAGACCCAGCCACGACCCATCTTCAATGCTCTTACTGAATGAAGGAGATTATTGGCCAAGATCTCGTGATACATGGCCCCATTCATCCTCCCCTCAATATGGTGCAGTCGTCCTGTCCCCTTTGCAGAAAAGCATCCCCAAAGAATGATGTTTCCACCTCCATGCTTCACGGTTGGGATGGTGTTCTTGGGGTTGTACGCATCCTTCTTCTTCCTCCAAACACGGCGAGTGGAGTTTAGACCAAAAAGCTATATTTTTGTCTCATCAGACCACATGACCTTCTCCCATTCCTCCTCTGGATCATCCAGATGGTCATTGGCAAACTTCAGACGGGCCTGGACATACGCTGGCTTGAGCAGGGGGACCTTGCGTGTGCTGCAGGATTTTTATCCATGACGGCGTAGTGTGTTACTAATGGTTTTCTTTGAGACTGTGGTCCCAGCTCTCTTCAGGTCATTGACCAGGTCCTGCCGTGTAGTTCTGGGCTGATCCCTCACCTTCCTCATGATCATTGATGCCCCACGAGGTGAGATCTTGCATGGAGCCCCAGACCAGGGTGATTGACCGTCATCTTGAACTTCTTCCATTTTCTAATAATTGCGCCAACAGTTGTTGCCTTCTCACCAAGCTGCTTGCCTATTGTCCTGTAGCCCATCTTAGTCTTGTGCAGGTCTACAATTTTATCCCTGATGTCCTTACACAGCTCTCTGGTCTTGGCCATTGTGGAGAGGTTGGAGTCTGTTTGATTGAGGGTGTGGACAGGTGTCTTTTATACAGGTAACGAGTTCAAACAGGTGCAGTTAATACAGGTGAGTGGAGTGGAGAACAGGAGGGCTTCTTAGAGAAAAACTAACAGGTCTGTGAGAGCCGGAATTTTTACTAGTTGGTAGGTGATCAAATACTTATGTCATGCAATAAAATGCTAATTAATTACTTAAAAATCATACAATGTGATTTTCTGGATTTTTGTTTTAGATTCAGTCTCTCACAGTTGAAGTGTACCTATGATAAAAATGACAGACCTCTACATGCTTTGTAAGTAGGAAAACCTGAAAAATCAGCAGTGTATCAAATACTTTTTCTCCCCACTGTATCTCTCTGGTCACGTCCAAAACCAATTCTTACTTTGGCCGCCTCTCCTTCCAGTTCTCTGCTGCCAATGACTGGAACGAACTGCAAAAATCTCTGAAACTGGAAACACTTATCGCCCTCACTTATCCCCCTCACTAGCTTTAAGCATCAGCTGTCAGAGCAGCTCACAGATTACTGCACCTGTACATAGCCCATCTATAATTTAGCCCTAACAACTGCCTCTCCCCCTACTGTATTTATTTATTTTGCTCCTTTGTACCCCCATTATTTATATCTCTACTTTGCACATTCTTCCACTGCAAATCTACCATTCCAGTGTTTATTTTTTTACATTTTTTTTACTTGCTATATTGTATTTACTTCGCCACCATGGCCTTTTATTGCCTTTACCTCCCTTATCTCTCACCTTTTTGCTCACATTGTATATAGACTTATTTTTCTACTGTATGTTTGTTTTACTCCATGTGTAACTCTGTGTTGTTGTACCTGTCAAACTACTTTGCTTTATCTTGGCCAGGTCGCAATTGTAAATGAGAACTTGTTCTCAACTTGCCTACCTGGTTAAATAAAGGTGAAATAAATAAACAAAGGCATTGAATACTGATTGACTCAAGACATTTTGGCTTTACATGTACATTTTTTTTACAAAGTAACTAGCTATCAGAAGTGTTCCAGAAAGAATGGCTGCCATTTTACGGGATCCTAACCAGTTGTGCTATTTTGTGTGTTTTTTCACATTGTTTGTAACATATTTTGTACATAATGTTTCTGCCACCGTCTCTTATGACCGAAAAGAGCTTCTAGATATCAGAACAGTGATTACTCACCTCGAACAGGGCAACAAAAAAAACTTTAAGGAGTCAGATGTGAAGGATTTACTCCAGATACCCGGCCCAAATCCTCGTCATTCGCATGAAGAGAAGACGCCGATACAGGGGACACATTGGTCGGGTGCCTTGTGAGAATTCGTCAGCGGGTGGCTAACCGGCTTCTACCGTCCGTCCTATTGGCCAACGTGCAATCATTGGAGAATACACTGGATGAGCTCCGTTCAAGACTATCCTACCAATGGGACATTAACTGTAATATCTTATGTTTCACCGAGTCGTGGCTGAACAATGACATGGATAACATACAGTTGGCTGGTTTTTCCGTGCATCAGCAAGACAGAACAGCTGCCTCCGGTAAGACGAGGGGTTGCAGTCTGTGTCTATTTGTCAATTACAGGGGGTGCGCAAAATCAAATATTACACAAGTCTATAGGTTTTGCTCGCCTGAGGTAAAGTATCTCATGATGAGCTGTAGACCACACTATTTACAAAAAAAGAGTTTTCATCTATATTTTCCACAGCTGTCTATGTACCGCCACAAATCGATGCTGGCACTAAGACCACATTCAACGGGCTGTATAAAGCCATAAGCAACAAGAAAATGCTCATCCAGAGGCAGCGCTCCTAGTGGCCAGTGACTTTCATGCATCCGTTTTACCTAATTTCTACCAGCATGTTACATGTGCAACCAGAGGAGAAAAAAAACTCTAGACCTCCTTTACTCCACACACAGAGACGCATACAAAGCTCTTCCTCGCCCTAGATTTGGCAAATCTGACCATAATTCTATCCTCCTGATTCATGCTTACAAGCAAAATCTAAAACAGGAAGTACCAGTGACTCGCTCAATACTGAAGGTTGTCTGACGAAGCAGATGTTAAGCTAAAGTACTGTTTTACTAGCACAGACTGGAATATATTCCGGAACTCATCCGATGACATTGAGGAGTACACCACATCAGTCACTGGCTTCATCAATAAGTGCATCAATGACGTTGTCCCCACAGTGACCGTACGTACCACAACCACAAGCCATGGATTACAGGCAACATCCGCACTGAACTAAAGGGTAGAGCTGCCGCATTCAAGGAGCGGGGCTCTAACCCGGAAGCTTCTAAGAAATCCCGCTACGCCCTCAGATCATCAAACATGCAAAGCATCAAATTAGGACTAAGATTAATTCCTACTACACTGGCTCCGACACTCGTCGAATAAGGCAGGGTTTGCAAACTATTACGGACTACAAAGGGAAACCCAGCCGCGAGCTGCCCAGTGACACAAGCCTACCAGACGAGCTAAATTACTTCTATGCACGCTTGAAGGCAAGTAACACTGAAGCATGCATGAGAGCACAAGCTGTTCTGGATGACTGTGTGATTACGCTCGCCGTAGCCAATGTAAGACCTTTAAACAGGTCAGCATTCACAAGGCCGCAGGGCCACACGGATTACCAGAACGTGTACTCGAAGCATGCGCTGACCAACTGGCAAGTGTCTTCACTGACATTTTCAACCTGTCCCTGGCTGAGTCTATAATACCTACATGTTTCAAGCAGACCACCATAGTCCCTGTGCCCAAGAACACCAAGAACCTGCCTAAATGACTATCGACCCGTAGCACTCACGTCTGTAGCAATGAAGTGCTTTGAAAGGCTGATCATGGCTCACATCAACACCATCATCCCAGAAACCCTAGACGGACTCCAATTTGCATACTACCCCAACAGGTCAACAGATTATGCAATCTCTATTGCACTCAACACTGCCTTTTCCCACCTGGACAAAAGGAAGACCTACGCTAAGGACCCTGGGACGAAACACCTTCCTCTGCAACTGGATCCTGAACTTCCTGACGGGCCGCCCCCAGTTGGTAAGGGTAGGCAACAACACGTCTGCCACGCTGATCCTCAACACGGGGGCCCCTCAGGGGTGAATGCTCAGTCCTCTCCTGTACTCCCTGTTCACCCATGACTGTGTGGCCAAGCACGACTCCAACACCATAATTTAGTTTGCAGACGACACTACAGTGGTAGGCCTGATCACCGACAACATTGAGACAGTCTATAGAGAGGAGGTCAAAGACCTCGAAGTGTGGTGCTAGGACAACAACCTCTCCCTCAAAGTGATCAAGACAAAGGAGATGATCGTGGATTACAGGAAAAGGAGGGCCGAGCACACCCCCATTCTCATCGACGGGGCTGTAGTGGAGCAGGTTGAGAGCTTCAAGTTCCTTGGTGTCCAAATCACCAACAAACTATCATGGTCCAAACACACCAAGACAGTAGTGAAGAGGGCATGACAATGTCTATTCCACCTCAGGAGTCTGAAAAGATTTGGCATGGGTCCTTAGATCTTCAAAGTTCTAGAGCTGCACCATCGAGAGTGTCCTGACAGGTTGCATCACTGCCTGGTATGGTAACTGCTCGGCCTCCGACCGAAAGGTGTGTACTGCCCTGGATATCACTTGGGCCAAGCTTCCTGCCATCCAGTACCTCTATATCAGGCGTTGTCAGAGGAAGGCCCTAAAAATTGCCAAAAACTCCAGCCACCCTAGTCATAGACTGTTCTCTCTGCTACCGCACAGCAAGCAGTACCGGAGCGCCAAGTCAAGGTCCAAAAGGCTTCTTAACATTTTATACCCCCAAGCCATAATACTGTTCAACAGCTAATAAAATGGCTACCTGGACTATTTGCAATGACCCCCCTCCTTTTTTTTAACGCTGCTGCTACTTGCTGTTAATGACCTATTTATGCATAGTCACTTTACCCCTACCTACATTTACTTATTACCATCCAATAATTTGTACCCCTGCACATTGACTCGGTAATGTCCCCTCATTATTGTTATTTTATTGTTGCTCTTTTTTTTTAAACTTTAGTTTATTCAGTAAATCTTTCTTCATTCTTATTTTTCTTAATTGCATTGTTGGTTAAGGGCTTGTAAGTAAGCATTTCAGCGCATGTTACAAATAAAAGTCGATTTGATTTGAAATGGAAAAATTGATTATAAAACTACAGATTATTTACATTGTCACCAATGCACAATGAAATCTGAACACATACAGAAATATGGTCAAATATATTTAATAAAAATACAATTTATTTCATAAAATTGTTTTCTGCAAATCTAAAGTTTTATAAGTATGATAAGTATAATATCACATCTTTAAAGATGAAACAGGTTATCACTGTATTTTGACATGCGTTTGAAATGATTACATTTTTTGTACACTATACATCGTCTGTCATTTTTATGTATGTATTACATATGTCACCTTGGTAGAGCCACAGGCATCATATATTTACTGTAAAAGTTTTCTCTGTCGTCTTTTTTTCTAACTGCCTGTGTCTGGGGTTGACTATGACTGCTGTGTGAAACACAGAGGCTGTAGTCAAAGCCGATGTGATAGAGATCATACTTCATACAGCCAGCAGATGGAGAGATCAGAGGAGAGAAAATGAGAGGAGGGGAGCATGTGGGCTCCAGAGTGGCGCAGCGGTCTAAGGCACTGCTTGAGGCATCACTACAGACATCCTGGTTCAAATCCAGGCTGTATCACAACCGGCCGTGATTGGGAGTCCCATAGGGCGGAGCACAATTGGCACAGCATTGGGTTTGGCCGGTGTAGGCCGTCATTGTAAATAAGAATTGGTTTTTAACTGACTTGCCTAGTTAAATAAAGGTTAAATAAATAAAACATGTGTCCAGGAGTTTTAAAGGTTAGAGGTTAGAGTGAGGCAGAGTAAAGCTGACCTGTTACAGCAGCCTGTTAGGTCATTTGTTTCCATATGCCATCTCCCGGCCACAGGAAAGTATGTATGTGATGTTACTTATTGATAGCCAGATAAACTTGCAGGCAATGTGTGTGAGGTTTGCACAAGTATAATTGCAACCCATAGTCAGTATCCCTGATCATTCAAGGTTGTTTAGATGTAAGACTTCACACACCAACATAAATGTAGATACGGAATAATAACGCTGTTAGAAACAGAGAGAGATACAGTTTTAGCTGTAGGGAGAGCTTTGTATAATTGAGACACAGGAGAGATGCCTTATAATGATGTGAAGAATGAGTCATGTACATGAACCTATCCTTTGTGTGTGCAGACACGTGCACAGATACAGCCGTCCTATGAAGAAGTGTCCTTTTGATTGGTGGTGGGTTTTTATTTCAAACAAATAACTTTCTAACATTTTTAGTCTCTTTTCTCTATTGCAACATTAAATGCAACGAATTGCCCATCAAAGTAGGACATTAATCATGAAATTTGAAAAAACGCCAGTAAGCGCACAAGCTACTTATCAGCGCTGGACAGTGAGTTTGAAATTAATACTGTCAGTAGTAGGTTACTTATAGTAAGTTGCTTGGAGTTGCTTATATGTGTCTTACTGTCAGGGACAGGGAACGGAGAAACTGCAGGTCCTGTTTGTCAGTAGCAGAACAAATTCGGATCAATTAAAGACTAGTTAGCTTATTTTGACAGCATTGTCTAGCTAACGAGCTGATTCATCTATTCTAGCCTACATTCCAGCCAGGTCACACCAAATCCCACTGCAGTATTAGACGTTTATCCAGATCCCTAGGACATCGAGAGATGCCATCCAGTAGGGGCAACGCAAGTGCCTATTAACATCTAGTAGGCTTGTGGCTTGCTAGGGTGACCATTCCCATTAAACCATGAGCTTTGGCTCCGAGGATCGCAGGATCAATCCCAGTGCTTGGCACTTGTTTTGAGTTTTTATTATTTCTGTTTAAACCCTATCCCAAACCTTAACCCTTACCTTAACCAGTGGGAATGAATACCCAATTGTTAAGTTTAACCCTTACCTTCTTTCACTTCACCCATAGAATACTGAAGTGAAACCGTGCTGATCAACTGATATAGCCCACATATTAGTGGTTCTAGCAAAGATACCTTTAACCAACTCCCTTTCATATGTGGTTCTAGCTTGCTTAGACTGCAATGTGTGATGAGTGAGCGTGTTGTTGTAGAAAATAAAGTCTTATGTTAAAAAATGTTTTGGCTACAGGAGCAGTAGAAATGTATGATTGGAATTAAGGTTTTCTTTGGGGGGGGGGGATTGCCCACCCCAGATCTCTCCACCTCTTCACAGGGCAGACCTGTTCCGCCTCTCCCCCAAAACACCCTCTTCCCCTCTGTCACTGCTGTGTCTTAACAGCCTGCAGGCCGTCGCTCTAACCACTAGGCTACCTGCCACCCCGAGCAGTGTCTTGTCGAGATCGTGGCCTCTCTGATATCCGTTTGTGTGTGTCTGTGGAGGTGAAATGCACGCCTTTATTGGCGTTGGGGCGGAACTGGTACATATACATACACACACACCCATTAAACTGACACTCTATCAGAGAAACATGTATGCCACACAAGAGACCCACAGATCTGTGATAATACCAATACCATACTTTGTGTGTGTGTGTGTGCGCCAAGGTTATTATAGGCAACGAAAACTGAAACAAACTAATCATGAAAAAACGATTTAGTAAACTGAAATAAAATTAACAAACCGGTTTGAAAAACTAAAACTATACTGAAACTATTATCTCTGACTCCAAAACTAACTAACATTATAAAGTCTTCAAGCTTTTAGGGGGTTTTCAAGCTACTGAATCTGGCGGTTAAATGCGGCCAGGAGATTGTAATGTTTAAAATAGGCCTAGCTTGTGCATCGCAATTACTAGCTAAGGGAAAAAAATTACCAGGTAGCTAACTTGATTCTTATTACATGTACCACTAAAGTTAAAAAGCATTGGATTGGTGTAAACATGGTCGAGAGAGAGAGTTTCCTTCCACCATATTCTTCGCACCACTCTCTGCGCGATTCCTTTTAAATCCAATCACATTGGGCCAATTGCAACCCTCGATGGCCACCAGATTATCGGCACCTGATCTCTCGTTTAACCATCAATACATGCTAAAATCACCCACACAGTTGATCTCAATTAGAACCATTATTGGCCACCGATTTACCTCTCCCAAAAGCGGATGTCGATTTTTCAAGACTATTTCGCCCTCTGGTGAGGATTATCATTGGAACAATTTAATCTTGCTATTTTATCAAAATATGGATGATTTATCTATTTCACAATCACTCTGTACAACTGAAATAGAGTATTTAATTTCCTTGTTTACCACAGCAAATCTAATTTGGCAATGTAGCCTACCCTAGACATTTTATGATTGAATGGAAAAGTAATGTTGGTGTATTCCTACAAAATGTTGGTTTCCAATTTATGTAATCCATTAATGATTTTATGTCTAAATATAATGTGGCCATTTTTATCGATAGGGGGAAATTAAATATTCATGAACTGTAGACCACACATTTTGAAATTGAAAACTAATCATGATTGTTGTATTTTATGAATTAATCTTGTATTTCTATTTGGAAGTCGTTATCTTAATCAAAGAAACAGATGCAAAGTGCTTCATTTTATGTTTATTGAAATTGTCTTTCACACGTTACTGCAATCCATAACTTTCATTTACAATGTAATTCATTTTAAGTTGGTCTTCAATAACTTTTTTTTCACAGAAGAGTAGCCTCGATGTAGGCATAAGTAAATGTCTGCAATTAAAAGTGTTAACCAAATCATCGTAATTGACATCGTATTTCCGATGTTGTCCCTGATAGGACGTTACTTAATTTGGGCGGGAATAGTGAACGCAGACAATTACCATTTCCACTGTCTATTATCGAGCCAGCTTGACACCGTAACAACAACTTAATCTCGAAGAAAGACAGGCACTCTTATTTTAATTTTAACATTCGTGTAACTAGGCAAGTCAGTTAAGAAAAAAACGTATTTACAATAAACCCTAACCCCGACGACACTTGGCCAATAGTGTGCTGCCCTATGGAACTCCCAGTCATGGCCGTTTGTGATACAGCCTGGAACAGCTATCTATAGACATCCATATATGTTATATGTCATATCACGTCCAAAAGCAGAAGTTGCGTCACAAGCTCACTTCCCTTTCCCTTCTTAACGGGATG
Organism: Oncorhynchus mykiss; assembly: GCF_057628025.1. Taxonomy (NCBI): domain Eukaryota; kingdom Metazoa; phylum Chordata; class Actinopteri; order Salmoniformes; family Salmonidae; genus Oncorhynchus; species Oncorhynchus mykiss. The sequence goes on from NC_143025.1 coordinate 44,145,411, forward strand.
TTTTCAGTTTCCCCCGACTGAGGGGATACGGTCCAAACACTTAAAAGACACACCCTATCCCCTCAGCCCTCTAATTAAGTGGACACTTTTGATGATGTATCATTACGTCTCACGAGTATACACTTGCAGGGCAAGGGGCCAGGGAGGAAGGAATGATTTTTAAATGGACCACCCTGGGCCGGAAGTTCGTCACTCCTTCATCCCGCAATGATTGTGTTTTCAGCCACCGGTAGCTTGTGGGTGCTTTATATGCACTACAGTCAGTTATATATATTATGTATATTTATAATTCTTAATATCTACTGTATGATAGCTAGCAAATGAATTAGCTAACTAACGGTAGCCTGCCCATCTTGATCTTCTCAAGAAGGGAAATGTTTTATTTCTACAATTTCCAAAATGTAACCAAACAAAAACATATTTACTTTTTACATAGTAGCAACATGTCTAACTTATTTGCATTCGTTTTAACTTATGTTGACTTCTCCATTGATGTTGTTTTTATGTATTTGCGGACTTTTCTTACAATCGTCGCAAATTGAATTATGGAGAGTTTCAGGCCCCGGGGTGAACATGATTGTACACTCGCAAAGTCGACTAAAAATGAGGGCTGAGGGTCTTACGTTGCAAACTTCCCTTGCTTGGCTAATCATTTGGACCACCCTCCAAGATGGCGACGGGGATTCCCCCAAGGGCATAGGGCGAGGGTACGTGGACATGGGTGTGTCTTTTAAGTGTTTGGACCACAGTCAGGGTGCAACACAAATGGCTGCAATTGTTTGTTAGCATTTTGGCATATTTTCCTAGATTTAGAACATAAAACAAGATTTATAAAGGAAATATCATCCCGTATGTCTACCACAGCAAGTAATTCAATAGTTTAAGCATATATTGAACACATTTTTTCAGAATATTTACAAATAATCGATCTTAATGGGGTTAGCAATCAATGCCACAGACATTGTTAGAATTAACACTGCATATGAGGATGTAGTGAGATACTTTTCTCATCAATCATCTTGAAAAAACATATACTTAAAAGCTGGAGATCAACCAATCATCCATCTTTAACACAATGGAAAGGTTAAACTCTTTATCTAAATATTGAAAGTGCATGGGGGATGGAGAGAAACAAAATGGTGCAGTTTGAGGCCATGTGGCAGAGAGTGATGTGTATGCTGGAGAGGGGAGAAGCAGTTGAGTCTGGGCAGGGGGGATGTTTTGTATTGTTTCAAAAATTCTTATAAATTAAATCTTGAATAAGCTGAATTCCAACTGGTAATTGGGACAGACATGAATGCCATTCTGGACATGCAGGACAAAACTAATAAGACCAACTACAATCCACAGGCAACCAAGTCTCTCCAACATATACTCTCTGATTACAACCTCATTGACACCTGGCAAGCTCATAACACTAAAGCAAAATAGTTCCCTTTCTATTCAAACAGGCTACTCTTCTATTTTCTTTAATCAGGAAACCAGAAATTCAACATCACTACATGACCAAAAGTATGTGGACAGGACACCTGTTCGTCAAACATAATAAAATAATGGGCATTAATATGGAGTTGGTCCCCCCTTTGCTGCTATAACAACCTCCACTCTTCTGGGAAGGCTTTCCACTAGATACTAGATGTTGGAACATTCATCTGAAGGGATTTAGGGATTTTATCCCTCGCAAAATGCTTAATAATCCGAAAATATAAATAAAATGACAAAGCATAGTTGAGACAACTGTAAAATGAATGTAATTGTACAATGGAATCTACTAGTATTTAAGACCCTGCAGTCTGCACAATGCTCCATTATAATCTGAGGCATTCTACAAACCACACATCTTACACACAACTAGTTAACAGCTGAACTTCTTTTACTTGCCACACACACAAACACACTTGCACACTAATTGTTACAATAAGAAGCATTCCAGTCACCAACCTCCATCCCTTCACATTCTTGTCAGTCAGCAGGATGCTGTGATGATGTCCAGAATCTCCTGAATCCAAGATGGCCGACACTGTTTGTTTGTGTCATGTTGCAATCCCATTTCCTGCTGCTCGCTAGTGTAAACCGTCCACCACCCGGGCATGGAAAAACAGCACGGCCGGCACCCCAGTGAGTGAGGTTTAGGCTTGGACTTGTCTGTAGCGTTTGCTGTTTCCTACGTTGTTGGAATTCAACAGCGAGCTGTTTTACTAGGCCCCATGTGGCACCACCGTTCCCCTCCCTCCCTCCAATCCCGGCCCTCTGCTCCCCTCTGTCTCACTCTTTCCTAACATGGATATGTAGCATTCATCATAGAGCAGTAAGTACACCACACTGAAGGAACCAGGGTAAGGCAGTGGGATCAGGTTGCTGCTAAAATCCTCGCAATGTTATTCTTGAGATGCGGGTAGTCAAATATAATTATTGTTGTTTATCTCTAGAATGAAATGTAGTGCCCACATTTGTCACGATTCTGAATGGACTCCATCCAGAACTTAGAAAATGTAATTGTAAATAGCTTGAATTCTACATCTAATTAATGTAATCTACAGTATTATCAGTAATCACACACTTAGGAATTACATGGGCTGGTTGTGTAATTGAAAGTAACGCTGCATAGTAACCAAGAACCTAAGAATAACCACAATATTGAAAACAGATAATAATTGTATTGTTCATATTGTCCTTGGTTAGCTAAATGTCATGTACATGCATAAATAGGTTTCAAGCATTACACTCCATCCATGTTCTCACAATGACATTTCATTTTCCACCATAAAATATGTGGGCATGATCAGGATCAGGGACAGGATTTTCACAGGGTTTATTTCACAGCTGACAATGAATGATACAAATACAATGCATCAAACAAAATAATAAAATACATCTCAAGGATAATGTTATCAAGATGAGGTGCATGCAAAATGGGAATCTTTTTCATCTTTTTTTTTTACTTCCTCTTTTCCTTAGTGAAGCCAGATCACAAAGCGCCAATTCTGCAGTCCTCTTCATCAGCCCGTTTGATGGCCGTCATGCTCGCCAGTTTCAAGGAGGCCATGTGTTTACAAAATTACATTTGTGACAAAATAACTTTTTTCATAGAGTAAGCCGATTCTGTAGAGGGTGGGGTTAGGAGTGTGTGGGGTAAGGGAGGGGAGTAGGTGTGTGTCTGTGTGTGTTCGTGTCCTGTGGTGTTGTTTAAGGTCTGCTGTCTTTTAATCCCATTGTATCTCCTGTGCTGCCAGGCTGCTCTGCTATATACAACTATGTTACTATACAACTTTATTTCACTGTGTGTGAATGGCATTCCAATACAAAGAGCAGTCAAGTCTTTTTTTCATAAGGATATCAGTAATCACACACTATTATCCTCTGTAGTTGGATTCAAATGTTCAAAATATTTATTTTGTTTTTTTGGACTAAAACATGTTTTTGTTTATTTTTTTTCTCTATTCTATGGTCTTATCCTAATATTGTCTTTGTCTTCAATGGTGAGGAATTCCCCTTCTCTTAATACTTTAGGGAATTTTCAAACGTCGGGAAGTTTGGCTGTAATGCCCCAAGATTTGTTCTCCCTGAAAGAAATCATAGAGTAACAATATATTAACTACAGAGCAACCTGGCTTTATGGGTCTGCATTTACTCTTCACTTTAGCTCTACATAGATATATCAATCAATGTGTGCTTTGCAGCGTTCCTTTTTCAATTTAAAAAAGTTATAGCCATATTCATGCATTAAAAAGCAATTTTCAGAAATTTTTGACGACTTGGTTTAGGTGCAAATCCATGGGGCATTACTTTAAAACTGTAAACACCATAAAATAGGAAATTAAAATAAGAGTACAAATGTGGAACGCTTGTTTTGAATTGGTCAATCAATCATTGAATGCTTTTTCATTTGTTGATGTGAGTAAAAAATAAAACAGTATCTAAGGAACAACACAAAAATGGCAAGTGTAATGAAAAATAAAAAACTCATTTAAAGCAAAGTATTTTTATTCACACAAATTTAATAAGATATATAACAACCGTTTGGTCCATAAATATTTAAGGGGAAATAGTTTCTATACACCATCTTTATCAAGAAACAGGGAAACATGGACAATCTTGATAGAACACTTACTGTACTGAACTATTAACACGAAAATCAATTTATAAGATTCTTGGATTAACCAACTATATCTGAAAGAGTGCACAAACGCTTTCTATGACATCGCTGCCCCCTTTTAACAGGATACACCATAAAAAGATCTTCAGAAATAAGATGTAAAACAGTACAAAACTAGTGAGGCGTCACAAGTATGTGAATCAGTTAACAAACAACACATATAATCCTGAAGTTCACAAACTTTCTTCCAAGTTATATCATAAGGCACATAGTAGAACTGAGTTAGGCATCTACTTCATCAAGTAGATTGAGAATAACGCTTTGTTCTACAATAGAACAAATAGTGACAATTACAATAAAATGTTTTAACCCAGCAGCAAGAACTCCTTCTCTTTCTTTCTCTTAATCCGCACTATGTAGTCCTGCTTTGCTATCAACCACAACCCCAACGCCAACGACCTTAAACAGCTGGCCCAGAAGACAACAAAATACTAATTTAAAATGTTAGAACCCTGCAGAAGGACTGCTTCTCTTTCTTTCTCTTAATTCATTGAGAGGAAACATGTTTTTGGTCTGTTCAGTGGCAAGTGATCGTAAAGAAAGTATAAATATGGCCTAACGTGAACATGGAGGATGATTTATTTGTCCCACTGGCTGCATGTCTTCTATCTCTAGTTTTCTGAGGTCATTGTAAAGTTTCTGTCAGCTCTACGCCTCTAATCTGCCACATTGTCATCCCTCACTTTTTAACCTCCTCCCCTTTCCCTTTTTTTATCAACCCTTCTTTACCCTGAGCAAAATGATGGGCAGTATTTTATTTAACAGTAATTCTACGGGCACGTTGAATCCAGATAAACTATTTTAAAAAATCAATTTGTGTGTTGGTATGTAAAATTAGGCCAGCAGATTAGAAAAAGTGCACTGTCATGGAAACAATCCTTTCAAACAGTGCCGATTCAACTGTGTCCCAATCCAGAATTTCATTCACTGATTTCTATTGTGGAATTCTTTCTAACATCAATGTTACTGCATTACATCTTTGACAGTTACCACTGTACAGATATATAGATTTGTTCTGTTGTTATTGATTTTTTTCACAGTTGAGGTGTGTCAAGACGAAATGCATGTTGAGGTCACAGCAGCCACCTGGAATTTGAGTTGTAATTGTCCGGATTCTTGTAATGTATACAGTGCAATTTAGAGATTAGAATTACTAATCCATAAAATAATCCAATGTTTTCTTAGGTCCAGGATAACTCTGAATTATATTTTACAACGTATTCTGCGAATGTATTTTGATTTTGAAAAAACAAAATATCTAAATATGTCTTAAATAGGATAGTGCTAACATACACATTTCTAGAGCAAAATATTAATGATTTTAAATTAATTGATCAGTAAATAATACATTAATTATCAGGGATGGATAAATTTAGACTTAATCAAATTACCAAATGAAATAAAATAAAGTAAAAATAATATACTTTTCCCATTTTAAATAGTTCCATTTGGGCTCTGTCCAAGATTGTTGAACCCTGTTCATAATTGTTCAATGCCGTCCAGATTCAAAATGTCCTCTACACAATACCAATCACTAAATACGTTGACTACAAACAGCTGCCAAGCGGTTGCAAATGCTACACATCAACATAATTTCCTCCTGTTTAAATGTTGCTGTAGTTGTTCTTGTTGATCTTGTTGCTTTTTTGTTGGGTACAGTACAGTACTTCCTGTATCCACAGAACTGTCTCTGTTTTCTTTAAAGGTGTTTAAAAAAATGTAAATGCAAATTATGGAAAAACACATAAATGAGTTAAGAGCTTAGAGTTGTAGAGCTTGCTAGAAAAGGTTTGTCAAGGTAGTCTGTGAGGGGCTCCCCGAATCATGGCTGTCCAAACTAGATGTGACGGAGGTCACTACAGTGATAGAGGGATTGGTCAGGTCTGTTAGTGTGGCCGCACTGGAGGGGGGCGTCAGAGCGCCGCTGTCGGACGAGGGCGGCGGGAGTGACGTGCCGTCGGCCTTGTCATTACCATTCTCCTGTCGCAAAACGTTCCTTCTGAATTTGGCTCTTGCGTTTTGGAACCATACCTGCAAATCCAATCCAATGGCTTTTACTTTATGTTTATGTCTAATTTATTAACTTATTTTCTTTGTCTCCTTTCTTTCTAATAAAATGCAATGGTTATGACATCACAGTGTTGTCCACTACCTGACTCTCCCCGTAGAGTAGAAAGAGTAAAGAACAATACCTATAAACTGTTTTTGACGCCATTATTTTGGGCTCAGGGAGTAGAAACCAAATGAGAAATGACCAGCTGAAAGAGTATTTTTATTTTGTAAAAGATCCTTACAGACTTGTGCACTCTCTCTTAAATTACTCTTCCCACCACTGACCCAGGGAGATTGGGAGTGATACGTGGATGAAGTATATGTCTAGAAACCCTAAACACTACAAATACCATACATCTCCTTCATACAGTACATCAAGGAACCTGGTGCCTAACAACATTCCATACAACATCGGTAGAAAACCAATGAAAATAATTGTATAAAAAAAACATGATTTCAATGGACTTGAATGGAACTGATGGTCAAATGTGAGAACAGACAATGGACTGGGGGATATAGAGTGATGATGTCATACTAGGTCATAGGTCAGAAATGAGGGCGATGGCTACTGCTTACCTGTAGAACTCTTTTGGTGAGGCCTGTCTTCTGGGCAAGCTGTTTGAGGTCCTTGGCGTCGGGGTTGTGGTTGATAGCAAAGTAGGACTTCATGGTGCGGAGCTGGTGGTGCTTGAAGGAGGTGCGCATGCGCTTGGTCTTCTGGGAGGGAGGGTAGGCCTGGTCACGGTCCAAGTGGTCTCCATCGTTCTCATTACAACCTGACCAAAAGGAGGATAAGGAGGGGGTGCAAAGTTAGAACAGATATACTGTGGTAAAGTGTGCATTGCAGTATAATTCTTCAAACAAAAAGTGGGGTGCTGTTGGTCCTCGTACATATAATCCCGAGTTGTCAACATAGACAGCACTCCCAAAATCAAGGTTGTTAGTTATAGAAAGACACAGCACATCCGATCAGGGTTAGGATAAGGTTATGATGATTCCATTGAAGAGGAATTAAAGGCATAAAATGGCCATCATTTTCAGTTAAGATTGAATTAAATCAATCATAAGTTATTCAAAATGTAACGGACACAAGCCCCTTAGAAAGTATGTAAAGCAGATCCATATCTACAGTAGGAGTTGATCAGTCCTCAATTTGGTCAAGCTAGCATTCTACTCCTCTGTGCTTAAAGAAAGCAATAATGTATTGTCATTAAAATGTATTCTCTACTTCCAATATGCACCATACTAATATTCTGTCCTGTCTATTGAAATATATTTAAAATCATTGATTGTCATGCCATGATCAAAATACAATTATTTTCAACACATCCAGCAGACATGCATATTCCTATAACAGACTTTACTCATTCTACTATAGGCCTATTAGCTAAAGTGGTCATCTCTAAATCTCTGACTAATAAAAGAGAGCAAAGGCTGTAGTAGGCTGTTAATATATTCAAGACACCTATCTTGATATTTCCGCCCCCTGCAAATGCAAAACACAGTTCAAATGACAGACTTTAGTGCTGGTGTCACAGACCTAAACTAGACGTTTAGTTGATACAGAACTAAACATGAACACAGAAAACCCTAGGATTAAATATCTCTGGGCTACAGAATCTATGTATTTTTCAAATGAATCTTGGCCATAGTCCAAGACTACTACTCATATTTCATCAGAAATGTGTAACTTAAAACACTTATTTTCAGATGTCAAATATGCATCTTAATTCATGTTAGACAAGCATCTTAAAAGCACTGCAATAAAATAACAGCTATATCTTTAAATCTTGGGTATCCCATTTTCCTCAGCTATGATTGCTTGCTGAGTGCCTTTATTTCTACAACTACCCACCAGGGGTCGCTAACAAAACATGCTGAGTCGGTATTCCAACTGCAAGGTCGACATGGGCATGGAATAATTATCTAAAGACGTAGGCTATAGGCATATAGAGTCGATGGAACCTAAACTTTAAACCGGATATAGACAATATCAACATTTTTGCTCGAAACTGACTGTGAAAGACAGGCAATTTGTGATTATACCTAATGGAATGTTTTTTGAGTGCTATGGACAAAAGCAGGATTTAATTCAGAGCTAAATTCAATCATATGTATTTGCAGTGCAACCAAAAGTGTTTTAAATATGGAAAGAGCACAACATCTACAGCTGAACATAAATACAAAACAAATGAAGGGGGCATATGGGCATGTTTCTAAAATGAAATAGTCTTGAGAAAAGAACCATTACCACCACCCTTGTCGTTATTAAAGCAAAATACTGTAGTCCAATAAACATAACATATTATGCTTGGGATAGACCATAATAGAGGACATAACAAAAGCATCGTATTAAAACAATTCAAATATTTTTTTTTATATAACGTTAGATACTGGAGAGGATGTAATGTTATTGCTTGTTTGTTTAGTTTTTTTGTATTCCGCTCCATCTCACTCACTCTGTTTCTGAGAACTGTGCTGACCTTCCGAGTATGATTCAGTGGTTGGAAGCCAGGGATTCCTACATCACCTTCAATTAACGCAGAACAATTATTTAACACGCAGATTACCCTTATTCCTCTCCATGCATGGAGAACAGAACAAATTTGGCACACAGTGACAAACTTTCTCAGCCGGACACTAATTGTAAAAAGCGACTACAAAAGAGACGCCGCGGGGTTGGTTAGATTATAACATTCACGTTTTCAATGCCAGTTTTTAATTGTAAAATTACCTGTAATGTATAACGAGGAGGCAATTTCCCCACATTTTAAATAGTTGAGCCCATATTTATTTTACCCCCTGCACGTGCTTATGTCACTGGTTCAAGTTCATGTGTGTACCCATTTTACAAATTCGATTACCGAATGAGAGCCATAATTAGGCTATAAAAGTCAAACTAATGGTTAACTGGGGGTACATTTTTGATCATTTTGACAGCATGCAATTTAGCCTAAAGAGGAGAAACGCAAATACGCTACTTCATGAACAGAGCACACAAAGTAGGCATCTTCCAAGGTGTGGAATGGCTAATTGTTCTCTTTCGTGTCCCCCCTTTTTTTGGTTAAAATTGCTTTTGGTGTAGGAATACGGAGATGAGGCCTATGCCCTTAAACACGGATCAAGCCAAATAATTAATGAAATCTCTATATTCGACATTATCTTTTCTACTCAGTTCACTAGCGCGCGGCATGGGTTGGTTAGTTAGCATGTAGCCTAACAGGTTATAGGCCTCAATCAAAACATCCCCACCGTATCGTTATTTTCAAACAGCGCAATAGCCTTCTGTGCGTACAACTCCCCAACCAGCAACTCCTCTCCGTCTCATCACCTGAGTTGTAGCTGGCGATGTCTATGCCCATGGCGGGGCTCTTCCTCTTGCGAGGCCTTCCCTTCTGAGCTGTCCCAGTGCCATTGAAGTAAGGCAACGCCAGACCTCCGCCTTTAGCCGCCAGCTCGGAGTAGTTGAGGCCGGGGTGTGGGTACTCTCCCTGGGCTATGGTCTCGAAGTGGACCCGGCAGTACACCAGGCTGTCCTTCATGCCGAAGTGGTCGCCGGTGGTCAGGGTCTTGTTGCACGTGGTGCACGTGAAGCAGCTCAGATGGTACACCGAGTCCCGTGCACGCATTACCATCTCCGATGCCGATATCCCGAGGTGGCAGCGCGCACACCTCTGCACTGAGAACCTTCTGAAACAAGGACGCAATTCTTTAAAAACACGCCCAGACATAACACTTCTAAAACACTCAAAACAGGATTGAAAAAGTGGAACACAAACACACACCGCGAGTGGCTACGTAAAATACAACTCCATGTTCTTACTGTGCTTTTATTCAGCAGTTTGCATGTAATGTCATAACCTCCATCCGCAGGCCTATAATAACATATCGCATTTGCAGCATGGCCAAGAGACGACAGATTGCCTCTGATATTTAGGATGCTTGGCTATTAACAGCTATTTATATTTCCATGTAGTAGATTCATTATATGGGGCCTTCCTTGTATGACTTGTTGAATATGCCAAAGCTATAGCTGATCGAAGCAATAGGCCGCCTTCTGTGCGAACATTTAACCTATAGCCTATTTCAAATGTTCTGTGGCCTGTGTTTGTGTTTATAGATCTATCGTTTCAGACATTAACAATAGTTTGTATGACAGGCCTAATGCCAAACACACAAGAGAGTGAGGGAGAGAGAGCGTGTGTTCAATCGTCGAATATTAAAATCAATCATTTCACTAGGCCTATAGAAAAACAACCAATCATAACCGTATGCTTTCTTACCTGTAGTAATCCTCCTTGCAGTAGATGCTGCCATCCTTGGCAAAACACGTGAGTTCTGACTCCAAATGTTGTTTACATTCACAGCATTTGAGGCACCGCAGGTGCCACTGTTTATCCACAGCGAGTAGGTAATATCTATCCGAGATTTTGCCTCCACAGCCAGCACACAACGCGGGCTTCTCCGGTCCCATCGAAGGCATGGTCTGGAAGAGGAGGGGAATATTAATACATGTGGAAATGCATGGCTCACATCCTGCGCATGTGGTGAGGACTATACTTCCCATGTGGGGTTTGGCTTGTGTGTGATAAAACTGACATATCTGAAAAATTACATATTAGCCTAATATGAGCAATGCACAATTTTCTTAAAAATAAATAAATAGTACAACGATCGTTAGAATTTCTTAAGTAGCCTATATATGACAGTTCGGTTTTAAAGCCAATCCCAAGAAATTCCTGCGGAGCTGAAAATGTGTCAACATGCAGGGCCGGTTGTGTTTAGGGAGTAACTGCATTCAATGTATCTAACAAATGGAGCCTGTATACATAAATGTATTACAATGACAAAGAATAATTAATTGCGCTTCATTGCACATTTAAAATAAGCTGTATCGACAGCCTGGTGCGCTATGTCCTCCTACTTTCACACGTCTATAACTTTAGCATTACTGCCAAAAGAACAACAATAATAATAATAATAACAATAAATTATTATGTAGAGATGCTAATAATTTCCAAACTATTATCTATGTAATAACTGTTTAATTAGGCCTATATATTATATAAATAAACAATAACAGCAATTTGTTATTTGCTCAAAATATGAATTGTGTAACAATTTGGCAAAATGTGAGTAATAATTGTCACTTTTACTTTATGCACTTTCACTTAGTTTAGTTGATAACTGAATGTATTTGTATTACATACGAACATTTCCACACACATACATGTTCTTTAAACATTTTTTTTTGTCCATATAGGAACCTGTAAACGCAATATTAAACCCAACATTTTCTTTCGAGTGATTGTTTCTTGCAGCTATCTTAGCCCAACTACAGCTTCATAAAGCATGTCCTTGCATTTAAACAGTTATGCCCATTTGGATGTAAGTGGTAATCTTCATGGATGTCAGAACAAGAAAAGAAAACATTGCATTTAGTACATTTTTCTTACCGATTCCCTTCCGTTGAGCTGCACGCCCTTGGTAAGGCGCGAGTCGGTTTTGGATCTCCTCTCCATCTCCTCCATGATGCCTTGGATGTGGTCACCGGAGATCCCGTGGAACAGCATGGCTCCCGCTCCTGAACGACGCAATGTGCAACTGCTCGCTTCTGCCTTGCAGCCCACAACTTCCATATACAGCTCTGCGTCCCGTTGGCTCAGAGCATCCGACTGGCTCTGCTGTTAGACTGTTAGACAGGCACACACACAAACACACACACACACACACACACACACAAACAAACAAACAAGAGACACACTCAGCTCAGCTCACCTCCCCTGCAAGTGGTGGATAGATGAGGGACCGGGAGAAATCAAGGCAGGAAGAAATTATTTCCTCTCCCCTGAATGTTTTGTAACAAAAAAAAATAAGTATAGTCCAGCTGATCCGGCGGTGGCCAGTTTATGCACTGATGATGATGGTGGTGATGGACGGTTAAAATTGCAGAAGTTTCGATTAGGTGTTTTTCTCTCGACAGTCCCGCGCCGATCTCACGTTATAGGGTTCCGTGCGCTTGAAGGTCAGATTGGGACTGCCTGAGTTGGAGAGCCGTGTCCTATTTGTGAAGAGAGCAAAAGCCTGCCCAGTTTGGATAATTTGGTAGGAGGAGTCGTTCCCTCTCTCTATGCCACTGATTTCTATTCACCAACAAAGAGCTGTCACTCTCCCCTCTAACCCGCGGTGCATGTTGGCTGCGAGAGCGTGGAGAGAGACACTTTGGTTATTGACATTTTCATTACTTTTCTTTTCTATGGGTTTTAGTTATCGGAAGACATTAGTGGAGTCTAAATCGCAGTGACACGATACGGTTTAGTGAAATTTGCATAATCTTTTGGTGTGATTGAATTAGAAGGATAAACCTTGGATATTGAATTGTAATTTGAACGAATTTTAATCTGTATAAACTGTAATATGGAGTTTCAGTAGCCTCACTTGCTGAATTTGATTCGATAACTTTATGTGAAACGTCTAGTGGAATAGCACGTCTTAAGTGAAACAGTCGTGTGAGGGTGATACCTTTCCTTGTCATGTATTTTTTGCCGCCGTGCATTTTTAAATGTGATACTCATTTACCTGTGAGCGTGCTGTGTATGCCTAATAACTATGTAGGGCTATAACATGTTTATTATAAAAAAAAAGAAGTTGAACATTTTGGATTGGATTTTGAAAATATTAGTTGTATTGGTAAAATGTTAAATTTACCCGGATTCTGATTAATTAATACTATAGAATACATGTTGCGTGTATGTGTGTGTGTGTCATAGCCAACATATGTCCAGTTTAGCCTACAAAACACAAGTAGGCCTGCGAAATAATTTTAGACCTATATACGATAAATATTCCTCAAAGAGTGCATGGCAAATATATAGGCCCATTCTAAAACGGACAAATGCCGGGCCCTTTTCTCTTTTTCTGATAATCAACAAAAGACGTTAGGCCTATCCCAATTAAGAAGACATTAGCTTATATGAATTGTCGAGTTATATAGCTGCATGTGTTGAAGTGACAGTGGTAGGCTGCATTCTGTGTAAGTAACGTAGACCCTAATTACTGCTTTTAAAGCCAGATCAATGCTCTCTTAATTAAACAGTAACCTAAAATCAACGTAAACTAATTATCCGCCACTGACTCATTAGCATGTCCCTCGTCTCTCCAATTAAACATTCTGTACTCAAACTATCACTTTACACTGACAGACAGGCTTCTCTCTCCAATGTGTGACAACACACACCCATGATATTTGCTAAATCGGTTAGTTTCTTTGTAAATTTAAATTGTGCACCTTAATCCAAGATATTGAATTCCATAAAATATTTGTATTGTTTGTATAGCATGTGGTTGAAGAAGTAATTTCTATTATCTATAACGAATGTGTGTATCGTTTTGTGCCTAAGTTCCCGGCCGAGGCCTGACAGACAATAAAACACGTCTGGGAGATTTTAAGGTTTTGTGTCAGAGGACAAAAGATAACTCTCCTTACAGTCCGGACCATTAGACTTCCCAAAGCTCCATGAAGTTGCAGGTGCGCTTCCTCACGCCAACGCCAATCATTTTAAGACCTGTTACATTTCCATTTTGTCGCGGGGATCAGAAGTCGTGTGTTTAATTGGGCCCCCCTAGATAACACGGTGCGTAAATGTCTAAACTTTAAAGGAGGTGGATGTGCTATATAGCAGCAGCGGAGTTAATTCGCGCTCTGTCAGTTTCATTCCACTGAAGTTTAAAAAAAAGGCACTCAGGATTAATTTCACTTGGACAAAGAAAACCTAAAAACGGGAAACGTGCAGTTCAGTGTGACATTTACTTGAAGTGTTTATTATGCGGTCCCAAGAGAGCATAGAACACGCAGAAGTGGCCCACCTAATTTAAAAACGCTTATACAAAATGTAGGCTATAGCTGTTGTTACTTATTTATTTGAGAAAATAAAATTAGCCATGTTATTATTATTATTATTTCATTGTGCCTCTTCAGAAGGAATAGGAAATGTTACATAGCCCCTAGATGCATGTGTCTCCCTGGCCTCCAGCAATGACATTTCATCCAAGTGAAAAAGGATTAAAATGCGTCAGTGCATCCACGAGCTCTCCCAGTGTTCATCTCTGAAATGGAAAACAACCCATTTCGTTTTTTAAACTTAGATCGATATTTAACGTTATCCCCTCTTAGTTTATAGCTAGGCCTATTTCACAAGTCTATAGGCCTATAGCAGGTTCTTCTTTAGACTATATAAATGCGTAATTGTCTCCTATATGATGTTTAAAAGAAATGCCCATTGATGATGCAATTTAGAGCCTAATGCCAATAATGATGAATCCGACACATATAATTATCCATTTACGAAAATAATGTATTGGTCTTTAAACGAGTTGGCTTTTATATTTTTCGTTGAATTAATCTCTGCATTGTTTTAACCATGCCGGGGTTTTGTCTCGTGAAGAATAATAATCATCAAATTAAATATATGAGCCAACAAAAGTATTTACATTCCTGTCAGAATTCCTCCTTATTTTACTATTATTTGGTGGCTCCAGAAGACTATTTATGATGACATTTGAGAATTGGCAACACATTTAGGCTACTATGAATTCCTTTTTAGTCCGTTTTCCCTCTCGTGCCTTTTCACTATTTTGCTGCGGCTTTGCTGAGAATCATGCAGTTCACTGTACTGTGCAGCTTCTTCTCAATTTCAACCTTGATTTCTTTCAAACAAAATGTTTACCACGAACATACTGTATTCGGAACAATGACAGATAAGACAGCTATATTTTAACTATTCCACGGGCGGCTCAATGCTGACTTTTGTTTCCTTGTGAATGAAAGAAATATCGCCAATCCGTCAACATAGGCTTTCTCAAAGCTCAGTTATATGGCTCACTATATCCGTCATTATTAATGCAACGTCTCATAGCTTACACACACGCACAACTTTTGCACACGCACCTCGAAAAATAGCAACCATGTGCATATAATGTATAGCACATCGAATAATTGTGTGAAAATGTGTAATTCAGGTGAAAGTTGAGGTTACCTTCAGGCTGATAATGCGCTGTCCTGGTATAGAAACCAACCTTGTGTTGAGAAGGTTGCGGGCCTGTAGAAGAGAGGAAAGGAGAGGAGGAGGAGGAGAGGATAGCAGAGATTCTGCCGGTAGATGGGGGTTGTTCCTTGTTTCTCGTAGTCCTAGTGAGTGTCAATTAAAACAAACCTACCGCTTGGCGAGAAGATATTTATATATATATTCCTCTCCCTCCACCAAACCCTCTCAAACAAACGGTTAATGAGAGCTCACGAGCCAACGTTGAGACGCACGCACGAGCACGAACACACACACGCACACACACACACATCCCGGGTTTGTCCAAAATATCAGTATGTCATTGCCCATATGAATAAAATCAGGTCGTGTTTGTTACACCCTGATAGCAGGGATCCATGTTAATAAATCCTTGAGCTCTGCAGTCAAACTGTCTTAACAATATCTGTCGAAGATGAAAACAGCAAGGTGCACTCCTAATAACCTTACAGTGCAGTGCATATAAATAATGTTATTCAATTGAGATTATTATGAAACTTAACATTAATCTATGTTGTGTCACATGTCATAAACCTAATATGTTATATAGGTATATTTCCCAAATCAGGGGAAATATTGAAAACTGTTGAAACCAAATATTGTGATTTTAAAGACAGAAAAAAATAATTACATTAAATTTCTCCTCTGAAATGGTCTAGGCTTATGGCATTCGCATGTAGTGTTTTCTAATCACATGGAAAAAATATCCTCTGTTTTTGAATGGTTCCATTCCAATTTGAGTCAATCCCTGTCTCTCCTCCAGTCAATAGGCCTACCGGTAGGCCTTACAATGAAAAATGGAAGATGGTCAATATAATTCTACTACACTAGCTAGGTTTCCATCCAATTGACAGATTTTCTTGAATATTTTTAAAAATCTCATAAAACATTATGCGCATTTTCCCACCAGAGAGGATAAAGGCTGTAGGTGATGATTCAGTGCACATAAAAATACATTTTGCAGTTATATTATCATGTACTGAATAGAAAATACAAGTTAAATGGTTTTCCATCGTATTTTCAACTCCACTGATGGTTTTCTCACAAAAATGTTGCGTTATATAGCAAGTGTGCGCACTCTGGTATTGGCACGTGTACTCAAAAGCCAACCGCTCGCAGATACAGTGCGGGTATAGCCTACATGATGCTATTATTATGGACAAAAGAGCAATACTTTTTCTTTTTTTGTCAAACTGCAGCCAAGCTGTCAACTGAATAAGACCTTTGAAATTTATTGGAAAGGTTTCCGTCGTTTTTATGCGAGGAAAGTAGGACTACATCGGATAAAGATTTTCATGACAGGCCTAATAAAAAGTATGTCCGTAAACTCTCCAAATGTTGACAAAACAAATATGCTAGACAAGGTGGGATCTTTTTTTGTGGTAAAATGTATTAAAAAACGATATTTGTCTGCCGTTTGACAAATAAAACAAATCTCTCTATTTTGTCCATAACAATCTCATTATGTAGTAGGCTGTATCTGCAAGTGAGATTTGTTGGCTAGAGCGCACACAAATTTGTTTGTGACAAAACCATTAGTAGAGTTGAAAAACTTTTATTTTTATTCAGTATGTTGGAATTTAACAGCAAAAGTTATTTTTATGTGCACTACGTCATCATGCACAGCCTTAAATGTGCAATAAATCAATTTAATGAAAACACATCTCTGGTGGGAAAATTTGCATTATTGTTTTCATGTGGATTTTAAAATATTCACATCGAAATCAGTGGCCAATTGGATGGAAACATAGCCAGTAACTTTCCATGCACATTTTTTTATGTGAGTAAAGTCGTACCATAAATAAAAAAGCATGACAGCTTTGATGGAAACAGGGATTTTCGGGATTAGCCAACAGATAATGTGTTCCTTTGACATGATGGTGGGATCTTTTTGTGTTGGTGAAATTAATTATGCGAGACATGGTGGTGGAAACGCCTTTATCCGCAAATATGAATAGAATAACCATCATATAGAAGTAAATTTGGAGACACGGGATTATATGATGTATGGTCTTCTATCCTCCCATTACAACTTGGGAAACCATGCAGTTTTTAGGCTACACATGAAGTTATGATGAACTTCACAGGGTGGTGAAGGTGCACGGTGATAAACCTGATGCTCCCTTCCCGAAATAGTTTTTCAGTATTATCCATAATAGTCTTACTAGCCACCCCGCACTGTATTTTACTAGCCACCCCGCACTGTATCTGCTAGCTGTTGGTTAGAGCGCACATGTCAAGACCAGAATAGGCACATGTGCATTTTAAAAAAAAAATTCACCTTTATTTAACCAGGTTGACCAGTTGAGAATAAATTCTCATTTACAACTGCGACCTGGCCAAGAAAAAGCAAAGCAGTGTGACAAAAACAACAACACTGAGTTACACATGGGATAAACAAACTTATAGTCAATAACACAATAGAAACATCTATGTACAGTGTGTGCAAATGTAGTAAGGTTAGGGAGGTAAGGCAATAAATTGGCCATAGTGACAAAATAATTACAATTTAGCATTAACACTAGAGTGATAGATGTGCAGATGATAATGTGCAAGTAGAGATACTTGGGTGCAAAAGAGCAAAAAATATATATAAACAATATGGGGATGAGGTAGTTGGGTGTGCTATTTACAGATGGGCTGTGTACAGGTACAGTGCTCTGACAGCTGATGCTTAAAGTTGGTGAGGGTGATATAAGTTTCCAGCTTCAGTAATTTTTGCAATTTGTTCCAGTCATTGGTAGCAGAGAACTGGAAGGAAAGGTGGCCAAAGCAGGTGTTGGCTTTGGGGATGACCAGTGAAATATACCTGCTGGAGTGCGTGCTATGGATGAGTGTTGCTATGTTGACCAGTGAGCTGAGATAAGGCGGGCTTTACCTAGCAAAGATTTATAGATGCCCTGGAGCCAGTGGGTTTGGCGATGAATATGTATGGAAGGCCAGCCAACAAGAGCATACAGGTCGCAGTGCTGGGTAGTAAACTCAGCAAAAAAAAAAAATGTCACTTTTTCAGGACCATGTCTTTCAAAGATAATTCGTAAAAATCAAAATAACGTCACAGATCTTCATCGTAAGGGATTGAAACACTGTTTCCCATGTTTGCTCAATGAACCGTAAACAGTTAATGAACATGCACCTGTGGAACGGCCGTTAAGACACTAACAGCTTACAGACAGTAGGCAATTAAGATCACAGTTATGAAAACTTAGGACACTAAAGAGGCCTTTCTACTGACTCTGAAAAACACCAAAAGAAAGATGACCAGGGTCCCTGCTCATCTGCATGAACGTGCCTTAGGCATGCTGTAAGGAGGCATGAGGACTGCAGATGTGGCCAGGGCAATAAATTGCAATGCCATACTGTGAGACGCCTAAGACAGTGCTACAGGGAGACAGGACGGACAGCTGATCATCCTCGCAGTGGCAGACCATGTGTAACAACACCTGCACAGGATCGGTACATCCGAACATCACACCTGCGGGACAGGTACAGGATGGCAACAACAACTGCCCATGTTACACCAGGAACGCACAATTCCTCCATCAGTGCTCAGACTGTCCGCAATAGGCTGAAAGAGGCTGGACTAAGGGCCTGTAGGTCCTCACCAGACATCACTGGCAATTACATCACCTTTGGGCACAAACCCATCGTCGCTGGACCAGACGGGACTGGCAAAAAGTGCTCTTCACTGACGAGTTACGGTTTTGTCTCACCAGGGGTGATGGTCGGATTCGCATTTGTTGTCGAAGGAATGACTGTTACACGAGGCCTGTACTCTGGAGCAGGATAGATTTGGAGGTGGAGGGTCCATCATGGTCTGGGGCGGTGTGTCACAGCATCATCGGACTGTGCTTGTTGTCATTGCAGGCAATCTTAACACTGCGTTACAGGGAAGACATCCTCCTCCCTCATGTGGTACCCTTCCTGCAGGCTCATAATGACATGACCCTCCAGCACGACAATGCCACCAGCCATACTGGTCGTTCTGTGTGTGATTTCCTGCAAGACAGGAATGTCAGTGTTCTGTCAAGGCCAGCGAAGAGCCCTGATCTCGTCTGGGACTTGCTGGATCAGAGGGTGAGGGCTAGGGCTTTCCCCCCAGAAATGTCCAGGAACTTGCAGGTGCCTTGGTGGAAGGGTGGGGTAACATCTCACAGCAAGAACTGGCAAATATGGTGCAGTCCATGAGGAGGAGATGCACTGCAGTAGTTAATGCAGCTGGTGGCCACACCAGATACTGACTATTACTTTTGATTTTGACCCCCCCCCCCCCTTTGTTCAGGGACACATTATTACATTTTTGTTAGTCACATGTCTGTGGAACTTGTTCAGTTTAAGTCTCAGTTGTTGAATGTTGTTATGTTCATGCAAATATTTACACATGTTAAGTTTGCTGACAATAAATGCAGTTGACAGTGAGAGGACATTTCTTGTTTTGCTCAGTTTATATGGGGCTTTGGTGACAAAACCGATGGCACTGTGATAGACTACATCCAATTTGCTGAGTAGAGTGCTGGAGGCTATTTTGTAAATGACATTGCTGAAGTCAAGGATCAGTAGGATAGTATATTTTACGAGGGTATGTTTGGCAGCATGAGTGAAGGAGGCTTTTTTGGAGAGTTTACAGTCTAACCAGACACCAAGGTGTTTGTAGTTGTCCACATAAAGTCAGAACCGTCCAGAGTAGTGATGCTAGTCGGGAGGGAGGGTGCGGGCAGCAATCGGTTGAAGAGCATGCATTTAGTTTTACTAGCATTTAAGAGCAGTTGGAGGCCACGGAAGAAGTGTTGTATGGCATTGAAGCTTGTTTGGAGGTTTGTTAACAAAGTGTTCAAAGAAGGGCCAGATGTATACAGAATGGTGTTGTCTGCGAAGAGGTGGATCAAAGAATCTCCAGCAGCAAGAGCGACATCGTTGATATATCCAGAGAAAAGGGTGGGCCCGAGAATTGAACCATATGGCACCCCCATAGAGACTGCCAGAGGTCCGGACAACAGGCCCTCCGATTTGACACACTGAACTCTATCTGAGAAGTAGTTGGTGAACCAGGCGAGGCAGTCATTCGAGAAACCAAGTCTATTGAGTCTGCCAATAAGAATGTGGTGATTGACAGAGTGGAAAAAGCCTTGGCCAGGTCAATGAAGATGGCTGCACAGTACTGTATTTTATTGATGGCGGTTATGATATCGTTTAGGACCTTGAACGTGGCTGAGGTGCATGACCAGTTTGGAAACCAGATTGCATAGTGGAGAAGGTACGGTGGGATTCTAAATGGTCGGTGATCTGTTTGTTAACTTGGCTTTAGAATATTTTACAAAGGCAGGGCAGGATGGATATAGGTCTATAACAGTATGGGTCTAGAGTGTCACTCCCTTTGAAGAGGGGGATGACCGCAGCTCCTTTCAATCTTTTGGGATGTCAGACGATACGAAAGAGAGGTTGAACAGGCTAGGAATAGGGGTTGCAACAATTTCGGCAGATCATTTTAGAAAGAGAGGGTCCAGATTGTCTTGCCCATCTGATTTGTAGGGATCCAGATTTTGCAGCTCTTTCAGAACATCAGCTATCTGGATTTGGGTGAAGTAGAAACTGTGTGTGTGTGTGGGGGGGGGGGGGGGTGCAGAGCTGTTGGCCGGGGTAGGGGTAGCCAGGTGGAAAGTATTTCCTAGTCTCAGTGCAGGGGGCAGCTGGAAGAAGGTGCTCTTATTCTCCATGGACTTTAGTGTCCCAAACATTTTGGAATGCAAATTTCTGTTTGAAAAAGCTAGCCTTAGCTTTCCTAACTGACTGTGTGTATTGGTTCCTAACTTCCCTGAAAAGTTGCATATGTCGGGAGCTATTCGATGCTAATGCAGTACGCACAGAATGTTTTTGTGCTGGTCAAGGGCAGTCAAGTCTGAAGTGAACCAAGGGCTATATCTGTTCTTAGTTCTACATTTTTTGAATGGGGCATGCTTATTTAAGATGGTGAGGAAAGCACTTTTAAAGAACAACCAGGCATCCTCTACTGACGGGATGAGGTCAATATCCTTTCAGGATACCTGGGCCACGTCGGTTAGGAAGGCCTGCTCGCTGAAGTGTTTTAAGGAGCGTTTGACAGTGATGAAGTGTTGTCGTTTGACCGCGGACCCATTACGGACGCAGGCAATGAGGCAGTGATCGCTGAAATCCTGGTTGAAGACAGCAGAGGTGTACAGGGCAAGTTGGTCAGGATGATATCTATGAGGGTGCCCATGTTTACGGATTTAGGGTTGTACCTGATAGGTCCCTTGATAATTTGTGTGAGATTGAGGGCATCTAGCTTAGATTGTAGGACGACAGGGGTGCTAAGCATAACCCAGTTTAGGTCCCCTAACAGTACGAACTCTGAAGATAGATGGGGGGGGCTATCAATTCACATATGGTGTCCAAGGTACAGCTGGGGGCTGAAGGGGGTCTATAACAAGCGACAACAGTGAGAGACTTATTTCTGGAATGGTGGATTTTTAAAAGTAGAAGTTCAAACTGTTTGGGCACAGACCTGGATAGTATGACAGAACTCTGCAGGCTATCTCTGCAATATATTGCAACTCTGTCCCCTTTGGCAGTTACAGTGCCTTGCGAAAGTATTCGGCCCCCTTGAACTTTGCGACCTTTTGCCACATTTCAGGCTTCAAACATAAAGATATAAAACTGTATTTTTTTGTGAAGAATCAACAACAAGTGGGACACAATCATGAAGTGGAACGACATTTATTTGATATTTCAAACTTTTTTAACAGTTCAAAACCTGAAATATTGGGCGTGCAAAATTATTCAGCCCCCTTAAGTTAATACTTTGTAGCACCACCTTTTGCTGCGACTACGGCTGTAAGTCGCTTGGGGTATGTCTCTATCAGTTTTGCACATCGAGAGACTGAATTTTTTTCCCATTCCTCCTTGCAAAACAGCTCGAGCTCAGTGAGGTTGGATGGAAAGCATTTGTGAACAGCAGTTTTCAGTTCTTTCCACAGATTCTCGATTGGATTCAGGTCTGGACTTTGACTTGGCCATTCTAACACCTGGATATGTTTATTTTTGAACCATTCCATTGTAGATTTTGCTTTATGTTTTGGATCATTGTCTTGTTGGAAGACAAATCTCCGTCCCAGTCTCAGGTCTTTTGCAGACTCCATCAGGTTTTCTTCCAGAATGGTCCTGTATTTGGCTCCATCCATCTTCCCATCAATTTTAACCATCTTCCCTGTCCCTGCTGAAGAAAAGCAGGCCCAAACCATGATGCTGCCACCACCATGTTTGACAGTGGGGATGGTGTGTTCAGCTGTGTTGCTTTTACGCCAAACATAACGTTTTGCATTGTTGCCAAAAAGTTCCATTTTGGTTTCATCTGACCAGAGCACCTTCTTCCACATGTTTGGTGTGTCTCCCAGGTGGCTTGTGGCAAACTTTAAATGACACTTTTTATGGATATCTTTAAGAAATGGCTTTCTTCTTGCCACTCTTCCATAAAGGCCAGATTTGTGCAATATACGACTGATTGTTGTCCTATGGACAGAGTCTCCCACCTCAGCTGTAGATCTCTGCAGTTCATCCAGAGTGATCATGGGCCTCTTGGCTGCATCTCTGATCAGTCTTCTCCTTGTATGAGTTGAAAGTTTAGAGGGACGGCCAGGTCTTGGTAGATTTGCAGTGGTCTGATACTCCTTCCATTTCAATATTATCGCTTGCACAGTGCTCCTTGGGATGTTTAAAGCTTGGGAAATCTTTTTGTATCCAAATCCAGCTTTAAACTTCTTCACAACAGTATCTCGGACCTGCCTGGTGTGTTCCTTGTTCTTCATGATGCTCTCTGCGCTTTTAACGGACCTCTGAGACTATCACAGTACAGGTGCATTTATACGGAGACTTGATTACACACAGGTGGATTGTATTTATCATCATTAGTCATTTAGGTCAACATTGGATCATTCAGAGATCCTCACTGAACTTCTGGAGAGAGTTTGCTGCACTGAAAGTAAAGGGGCTGAATAATTTTGCACGCACAATTTTTCAGTTTTTGATGTGTTAAAAAAGTTTGAAATATCCAATAAATGTCGTTCCACTTCATGATTGTGTCCCACTTGTTGTGGATTCTTCACAAAAAAATACAGTTTTATATCTTTATGTTTGAAGCCTGAAATGTGGCAAAAGGTCGCAAAGTTCAAGGGGGCCGAATACTTTCGCAAGGCACTGTATATCTTGACAGAAAATGTTGTAGTTGGGGATGGAAATTTCAGAATTTTTGGTGGCCTTCCTAAGCTAGGATTCAGACACAGCTAGGACATCATGGTTGGCGGAGTGCTAAAGCATTGAATAAAACAAACTTAGGGATGAGGCTTCTGATGTTAACATGCATGAAACCAAGGCTTTTACGGTTACAGAAGTCAACAAATGAGAGTGCCTGGGGAATAGGTGTAATATTGGGGGCTACAGGTCCTAGGTTAACCTCTACATCACCAGAGGAACAGAGGAGGAGTAGGATAAGGGTACGGCTAAAGGCTACAAGAACTGGTCGTCTAGTGCGTGGGGACAGAGAAAAAAAGGAGCAGATTTCTGGGCATGGTAGAATAGATTCAGGGCATAAAATAAAATGTTATGTGCACTATGTCAGCACATACTGATTTGTATCCGTGACAAGTCCATTTGGTGGAAACATACCACTGGTGGGAAAATGCACATATTTTCTTTATGCTGATTTTAGAATATTTGTATGAAAATCTTTCACCAGTTGGATGGAAATTTAGGTACATACATTTTTCAGTCTGGGTAGATCATTCCATTACCTGGAGAATCCCAATTAAGGTGTGTCATTAGGTAGGCCCTATGTTGCACTCCCCAGATACAAACTGCTCCAAGGCTGTTTCAATTCCACTTTTAGCCTAGTGGCTAATCCTCAAAAAGGGCTTTCATTTTTAGATACCCCTACTCTAGTTAGAACAAAACACAACCATGTTTTTTCACATCTCTAATGTCTCCCATTTATGAAATGGAATTTCATACATTTATTGTACTTATGACCAGTACTCAGTACTATTTTTGTGTAATTCAACTATGTTGGGAATCCAAAAAAACTGCTATAATTACACTCAAACATCATTGTCTGGATGTAGAAAAGGCAGCAGAGACTGCTTGGCATGGCAACACCAAGCATTCCAAGTCATGAGCCTCTTTGAAGATCAATGAGGCAACTCGGAGGCTCCAACTTAAGGAAAGAGAACCCTGGACACCCTATCCATAGCTATACAACTTGAGGTATACCAACTGTGGTATAACTTGTGCCTCCAGGATTAGAAGTTAAATCTACTCCTTATTATTTAGAAGTACGCTTTGATTCATTGCTAGATAAGTACAGTTGCCTGAATCAAACATCAACTTCCGCTGCCTCACTGCATTTGTGATGGGCATTGGGATGTTCCGGTCCACTTTTATGCTGTTTGGGTTAAAAAATGTAATAATGTCCACCATCCAGGCTGTTTGCCCTGGAGTTGTCATATATGTTAACTTGGTGACATTGTGGTGTAGAGCTCTACTATCCGACCCAAGTACCAACATTTTACATTGGGCAGGGCCTGTTATTTCATCAATAACTAGGGTACAGGTAGGACTCGGGTATCACTGAATTGATCATTAACAATTTGAAGCTTAGCCATTTGCTTGTGCTCTGCTGCACAGTGCATATCATGGTGTCAGAAATGCTTCAACCTCGTCAAATATAAATATTTGTCACATGCTCCGAATACAACAGTCTTACAGTGAAATGCTTACTTACAAGCCCTTAACTAACAATGCAGTTTTAAGAAGAAAAAAAACATTTAAAAAATGAAGAAATAAAAGTAACAAATATTTAAAGAGCAGCAGTTAAATAACAATAGCGAGGCTATGTACAGGGGGTACTGGTATAGAGTAATCTTCCTTGAGTTTTGCTGAAGTTTAGAGTGACAAAAAGTAGCTAGTTTACAACTATCTGCTCTTTGTCTCCTCATTGAACAGAACAGCAAGCAGAGGCGTTGCTATAGATACTAACAAGCACACCATGCACAGAGCACATGCAGCGCGGGGTACAGACAGATGGATACTAACAGGGGAAGTTATTTCTGAAGCGATCGGCCTGGGTAGGGTAGGGTCTGAACTTTGCGGGCATGGGTAGGGCTTGGGCTTAAAATTCATGCCCACGCAGTTTTTTTAAATATAATTTTTTATTTTGTGTATTTTACCCACAATTTCAAACTTCTCCCCAATAGGCTCAGGAGGCGAAAGTCGAGTTATGCCTCCCCCGAAACACCAAACATGTCACGTTCTGACCTCTATTTCCTTTGTTTTGTATGTAGTTAGTATGGTCAGGGCGTGAGTTGGGTGGGCAGTCTATGTTTGTTTTTCTATGATTTGGGTATTTCTATGTTTCGGCCTAGTATGGTTCTCAATCAGAGGCAGGTGTCATTAGTTGTCTCTGATTGAGAATCATACTTAGGTAGCCTGGGTGTCACTGTGTGTTTGTGGGTGATTGTTCCTGTCACTGTGTTTGTTGTCACAGGATAGGACTGTTTTGCGTTTTCACATTTCTTGTTTTTGTTAGTTTGTTCATGTGAAGTTATTTATTAAAAACATGAATCAAAACAACCACGCTGCGCTTTGGTCCGCCTCTCGTACAGACGAACGTCATTACAAAACAGCGATTCTTAACACACGCCCGCTTAACCAGGAAGCTAGTCGCACCAATGAGTCGGCATTGTTCAACTGATGATCGAGCTCAGCCTGCAGGCGCCCGGACTGCCACAAGGAGTCTCTAGAGCGCGATGAGCCAAGTAAACCCCCCCCCTTGGCCAAACCCTCCCCTAAACTGGACGACGCTGCGTCAAATGTGCGCCGTCCTATGGGACTCCAGATCACGGCCAGTTGTGATAAAACCCGGGATTGAACCCGGATGTGTAGTGACGCCTCTAGCACTGCGATGCAGTGCCTTAGACCGCTGCGCCACTCAGGAGCCCCGCCAGTGCAGGACTCTAATCGGGTGGATGCAACCACACATGACAAGCACATAAGGCAGGTGATCAATATCAATTCCATCCTGAATCTCCCAGAACTGTTGATAGACCCACTCCACCATCAGTCCCCCCTCTAGCAGATAATAAAGACACCATGGAACTGGATGTCAGGAGGCTATTCAACAAAATGCCATCTCGAAAGTGTTGGCGTGCATTGCCCTGATATGTACCTATTTTGCTACCACCCATAGCTGGCTGGCCCATGTGACACCAGAACTGAACTTGCATTTGAAGAATGAGCTCACGCTTTCATGACTCATGCATTGGTCTGGGAAAATCCCAGACCAATGCATGAGTAATCCCAACATCCATATAAGGACATAATACCATCTGTGGCAAAAAAAGAAGCCCCTTAGGATGGCAAACTTAAAGACGCTGTATGTCATCGTGTGTGGTGGTTGGGGATTGACTCTGAGATAGTGGTCTTTGTGCACCAAGCTTGATCAGTTCCACCACCTCTGCAACCCCTTTACTTTCCATCAAAGCCCAGGGGGGATCTTCAAATGTATATGTCTGTGGTGTTGTGCTAAGTCCCTCACAGGGGTAGGAACCAAAATTATTTTCCAATTATTTCGTTCTGAACTCCTATTTTTTCAGTTCTGTTCCACTCTTCCAACCAGCAAAATAGAGTTCGGAACTGGTTTGTGAAAAAAAGCAAGAGAATTTTGAGGAGCAGGTTTGAAGCGCTAGGCATCTTGTTATGACATGCCTCATGTGAATTGGGTGCACAGAACTATGCCTAGTGGAGCAGCTTCTATGAAGGAAGTTTCAATGTCCTTTGAACTAGCTAGCTAACAAGCTTGAGCTAGCAAGCTAACAAGCTTGTGTGTGGAGAGCGGCACCAGAATTAAAAACTAATAAAAACTAAAGCGAATAAAAAAGCTCTCTCTCTATCGTCTCACGCTTCTAACATCAGTACAGTAGCCTATGCTTCGGAGGGGAGAGGGGCAGGTAGCCTAAACACGTACACACAGTGGCAAAGATTTTCGGCTTGCAGGCAGACGCTGGAATAAGTTTCTGAATGACAGAGTGATGTTTTTTGCATAGGCTCTTTGTTGAGTTTTTTTGTGGGACTAGAGAAAAATGCCTGGAACGTAAAATAATGTTATTCACCGGATTCCTAGCATTTTTTAAATAACGATTCTGATCCGGAAATGTATGGATCACTTTTATTCCCGGTGTTTGGTTCTGTTCCCTGAAGCATTTCCAACCCCCTGGTCCCTCATAACCAATAGTTGTAGTCTATGACCTACACTCCAAGTGACCTCTAGGTAACCTGAGGTCAAACTCACAGGTTCTATCACTCTCATCATCTCCTGCTGGGCCTGCTCCAGACCGGAATCACAGCCAACTACCCACAGTAAATATCGGCCTGACAAAACATCCTGCCCAACCTCCAAAGGAATATGTAGGACCTGACCTGCATGATTTTTTTTTGCCACATTCAACATAAAAACTGAAATCACAAGTTAATTAGGTGTTGGAAAGATCTAACAGCAGATCCGTTTGGGACAGCCCTTTCACAGACCCTCCTTCACAACCAGACAACCAATCATTCCACTACGGGAGTATCCCCAGCATCATTCAGGCTGAGATAACATTCCAGTTTGTCAATGGGTTTTGTTAGCAGGCAAGCCACATCTGCTGTGAGTGCCTGCACCCAACTGTTGTAGAAATGGAAATTGATCACCACCGAGTCCTGAATACCCTGCCAGTCAATACAGGAATGACACTGCCTATACCCTGACCCAGTCTTTAATACTTTCATGTTTCAAGCAGATCACCATTGTCACTGTGCCCAACAACGCCAAGGACACCTGTCTAAATGACTATCGTCACGTGGCACTCACATCTGTAAGCATGAAATGCTTTGAAAGACTGGTCATGGCTTACATCAACACCATCATCCCAGACACCCTGGACCCACTCCAATTCCCTTACCGCCCCAACAGATCCACAGATGACGCAGTCTCTATTGCACTCCACATTGCCCTCTCCCACCTGGACAAGAGGAACACCAATGTGAGAATGCTGTTCATTGACTATAGCTCAGCGTTCAACACAATAGTGCCTTCCAAGTTCATCAATAAGCTCAGGACCCTGGGACTGAACACCTCCCTCTGCAACTGGATATTGGACTTCCTGACGGGCCGCCCCCAGGTGGTGAGAGTAGACAACAACACATTTGCCACACTGACCCTCAACACGGGGGCCTCTCAGGGGTGCATCCTTTGTCCCCTCCTGTGCTCTCTGTTCATCCATGACTGTGGGGCCATGCACGACTCCAACACCCTCATTAAGTTTGCTGACGACACAACAGTGGTTGGCCTGATCACCGATGACAATGAAACAGCCTATATGGAGGAGGTCAGTGACCTGGCAGTGTGTTTCCAGGACAACAACCTCTTCATCAACATCAGCAAGACATAGGAGCTAATCGTGGACTACAGGAAATGGAGGGCCGAGCACACCCCCATCCACATTGACAAGGTTGTATTGGAGGGGTAGAGAGCTTCAAGTTCCTCGGTGTCCACATCACTAAGAAAGTGTCAAGGCCCACACACACCAAGACAGTCACGAAGAAGGCACGACAATGCCTCTTCCCCCTCAGGAGGCTGGAAAGCATGGCCCCGCAAATCCTCCAGCTGCACCATTGAGAGCATCTTGAGCGGCTGCATCACCGCCCGGTATGACAAATGCTTAGCATTCGACCACAAGACGCTAGGGTAGTGCTTACAGCCCAGTACATCACTGGGGCCGAGCTCCCTGCCACCCAGGACCTATTTACCAGGCGGTGTCAGGGGAAGGCCCTAAAAATTGTCAAAGACTCCAGCCACTCAAGTCATAGACTGTTCTACCTGCGACCCCCGACCAGCAGTACTGATGCACCAAGTCTGGAACCAACAGGACCCTGAACAACTTTTACCCCCAAGCCATAAAACTGCCAAATATAGTAGTTAGTTAAATAGTTATTAACTAATAGCTACCCGGGTCCTTTTTGCACAAATTACAGTGCCTTGCGAAAGTATTCAGCCCCCTTGAACTTTGCGACCTTTTGCCACATTTCAGGCTTCAAACATAAAGATATAAAACTGTATTTTTTTGTGAAGAATCAACAACAAGTGGGACACAATCATGAAGTGGAACGACATTTATTGGATATTTCTAACTTTTTTAACAAATCAAAAACTGAAAAATTGTGCGTGCAAAATTATTCAGCCCCTTTACTTTCAGTGCAGCAAACTCTCTCCAGAAGTTCAGTGAGGATCTCTGAATGATCCAATGTTGACCTAAATGACTAATGATGATAAATACAATCCACCTGTGTGTAATCAAGTCTCTGTATAAATGCACCTGCACTGTGATAGTCTCAGAGGTCCGTCAAAAGCGCAGAGAGCATCATGAAGAACAAGGAACACACCAGGCAGGTCCGAGATACTGTTGTGAAGAAGTTTAAAGCCGGATTTGGATACAAAAAGATTTCCCAAGCTTTAAACATCCCAAGGAGCACTGTGCAAGCGATAATAATGAAATGGAAGGAGTATCAGACCACTGCAAATCTACCAAGACCTGGCCGTCCCTCTAAACTTTCAGCTCAGAAGACTGATCAGAGATGCAGCCAAGAGGCCCATGATCACTCTGGATGAACTGCAGAGATCTACAGCTGAGGTGGGAGACTCTGTCCATAGGACAACAATCAGTCGTATATTGCACAAATCTGGCCTTTATGGAAGAGTGGCAAGAAGAAAGCCATTTCTTAAAGATATCCATAAAAAGTGTCGTTTAAAGTTTGCCACAAGCCACCTGGGAGACACACCAAACATGTGGAAGAAGGTGCTCTGGTCAGATGAAACCAAAATTTAACTTTTTGGCAACAATGCAAAACATTATGTTTGGCGTAAAAGCAACACAGCTCATCACACAGAACACACCATCCCCACTGTCAAACATGGTGGTGGCAGCATCATGGTTTGGGCCTGCTTTTCTTCAGCAGGGACAGGGAAGATGGTTAAAATTGATGGGAAGATGGATGGAGCCAAATACAGGACCATTCTGGAAGAAAACCTGATGGAGTCTGCAAAAGACCTGAGACTGGGACAGAGATTTGTCTTCCAACAAGACAATGATCCAAAACATAAAGCAAAATCTACAATGGAATGGTTCAAAAATAAACATATCCAGGTGTTAGAATGGCCAAGTCAAAGTCCAGACCTGAATCCAATCGAGAATCTGTGGAAAGAACTGAAAACTGCTGTTCACAAATGCTCTCCATCCAACCTCACTGAGCTAGAGCTGTTTTGCAAGGAGGAATGGGAAAACATTTCAGTCTCTCGATGTGCAAAACTGATAGAGACATACCCCAAGCGACTTACAGCTGTAATCGCAGCAAAAGGTGGTGCTACAAAGTATTAACTTAAGGGGGCTGAATAATTTTGCACGCCCACATTTTCAGTTTTTGATTTGTTAAAAAAGTTTGAAATATCCAATAAATGTCGTTCCACTTCATGATTGTGTCCCACTTGTTGTTGATTCTTCACAAAAAATACAGTTTTATATCTTTATGTTTGAAGCCTGAAATGTGGCAAAAGGTCGCAAAGTTCAAGGGGGCCGAATACTTTCGCAAGGCACTGTATTCTGACTCATCACATACACAGCTGCTAATGTTTATTATTTATCCTATTGCTTAATCACTATATCCCTACTTACTGTCGTGACGTTGTATTAGTTAATGTGACGACTGTTGCTCATCGAATGATTACAAGTTTCTAATTACATGATTAACTGAATCAAGCAATTATTAAATTAACTCAAAGAATATCAGAATATGGATTTTACAACAGCCGCTAATTAACCAGTTGCCTCGAACAATCTCTTTCTGAACGTCGTATAGCCCGTGAATCTGCACGGATCCGGGTACCACTAATGAATTCGTACCACACCAATCTTAACTGAATATTTATTTACTAAAAAGCTAAAATGATGATAAAAGATACACATAGACAAAACACATTATAGGCTATTGATTAGAACTTAGTAACATGGGTCAACACACTATGGTGCGTGTTACCCACAATGGTAATTTCAAAAGAGAGAGAACAGAAAGAAGTACACGAGAAATATACATTTGGGTGAATTGGTCAACTATGCTATTCTAACCCTAGCCTTGCCTCAAACTGCCGCTCTTATGGGTCAGAATATAATGATGTAATTATGTGGGAATGATCTCCGGAGATTCTCTGCGTAGGCCTTCAGCTGTTTGATGACGCACTACTCCGGTGCACCTCTCTGACCGTCTTCCCGGTATCAGTGTCCTTTTTGGCTTAGGAGTCTGTTCCCTCACCCCTTTAGTTATGGAAGGGGTCTTCTGAGGCCAGACAGCTCTGTAGCTCAGAGCTCACAGCATAGGAATGAAACCCTTTAGATACCACGATTCGATGGGAGATGGAGGCTAGGTCCGTAGCTTGGGTAGAAAAGGATTTCTTTGTCCTCAAACTTGCGTTGCGTTCTGGGTTTGTTGACTTTTTAAGACCCTGCTGCAGCTGGGGTCACGTAGTCTTGTTGTAAATTATATACTCACAGGTTTTATACCCTTGGGTCAGAAGTGGGCATAGCCGCCTTTAGGGAAATTCTCTGGGCGTACCAAGTTAATGAGGCAAGGGCTAGGTTTTTCTCAAATCCCATTTTAGACAACTAACAACATTTCATCTTCCCCAAAACATTCCCTTTGATTTGGAAATTTTCCACACAACGTACAATGTATAAACATCAAACATATACTAGGAAAACTCTTCATGTTACAATGTTTTTGTAATAACGTAATCTATTAACCTTTAATAACAAAACAAAAATGACATACATTTTCATTTTCCATCTATTGTCATGACCACCATGGTGGCTGACGGAAACCATTGTTCCAAAGTCCCTTTATTTCATGTTTAACGTTCTGAGGCTGGTTCTCCATAGTGACAGTACAAAGGAATTTGTCTGTGGCCTGAGATTTACCAGAGGCGTGAGGGCCATAAAACCCCCCACGTCTTCAGAACCCTAGATCTCTCCTCCTCTGTTGGGGTTGAGAGATAATCTGTAGGGTTGTGGTATCCTGTAACCTGACCTGATCAAGACAGTCATGACACTACAGTATATGTATACTGAACAAAAATATAAACACAACATGCAAAGTGTTGGTCCCATGTTTCATGAGCTGAAATAAGATCCCAGAAATATTCCATATGTACAAAAAGCGTATTTCTCTTGTGTGTGCAAATTTGTTTACATCCCTGTTAGTGAGAATGTCTCCTTTGCCAAGAAAATCCATCCACCTGACTGGTATGGCATATCAAGAAGCTGATTAAACAGCAAGATCATTACACAGGTGCACCTTGTCCTGGGGGCAATAAAAGGTCCCTCTAAAATGTGCAGTTTTGTCACAGAACACAATGCCACAGATGTCTCAAGCTTTGAGGGAGCCTTCAATTGGCATGCTGACTGCAGGAATGTCCACCAGAGCTGTTGCCAGAGAATTGAATGTACATTTTTCTACCATAAGACGCCACCGTCGTTTTAGAGAATTCTACAGTACGTACAATAGGCCTCACAAACGCAGACCTCATGTAACAACTCCAGCCCATTACCTCCTCATCTGGCTTCTTTGCCTGCAGGATCTTCTGAGACCAGTCACCCAGAAAGCTGATGAAACTGATGACAATTTCTGTCTGTAATAAAGCCCTTTTGTGGGGAAAACCTCATTCTGATTAGATGGGCCTGGCTCCCCAGTGGGTGGGCCTATGCCCTCCCAGGTCCACCCATGGCTGCGCCCCTGCCCAGTCATGTGAAATCCATAGATTAGGGTCTAATGAATTTATTTCAACTGACTAATGTCCTTATATGAACTGTTACTCAGTAAAGTCGTTGAAATTGTTGCATGTTGCGTTTATATTTTTGTTCAATATATGTACAGTATTTACCTCAATTACCTCGTACCACTGCACATCGACTTGGTACTGGTACCCCATATATATATAGCCAAGTTATCATTACTCGTGTATTTATTCATTGTGTTATTATTTTGTCACGTTCTGACCTTAGTTCCTTTGTTTTGTCTTTGTTTTAGTATGGTCAGGGCGTGAGTTGGGGTGGGCAGTCTGTTTGTTTTTCTATGTTGTATTTTGCGTTTGGCCTGGTATGGTTCTCAATCAGAGGCAGGTGTCGTTAGTTGTCTCTGATTGAAAATCATACTTAGGTAGCCTTTTTCCACCGGGGTTTCGTGGGTGTTTGTTTTCAGTCTTTGTGTTCCACACGGAACTGTTTCGGTTTTCGTTTCTGTCTTTCAGGTTGTTATTTTGTATTTGTATAGTGTTCAGTTTGTATTATTAAAATGGACACATACCACGCTGCAAATTGGTCCGACCTCTCTTACCCCTCATCAGAGGAAGACGAATCCCGTTAGATATTTTGATATAATTTCTGTAGGGAGGAGGTCAGTGACCTGGCAGTGTGTTGCCAGGACAACTACCTCTTCCTAAACATCAGCTAGACAAAGGAGCTGATCGTGGACTACAGGAAATGGAGGGCATTGTTTGGAGGGACCTGTAAGTAAGCATTTCACTGTTAGTCTACACCTGTTGTTTACGAAGCATGTGACAAAGACATTTAATTTGATTTTTTTATTTGATGTGCCCTTGTCACTGCAGCTTGGCAGAATGACCAGTTAGCTGTTAGCTGTGCAACCTGGTCAGGCCCCAGAAATACACTGGATACTACACAACCTGGTCAGGGCACAGAACTACACTGGCTACTTTGTCTCCTCACCATGTTAGGACACACTCATGTTCTGGATCACCTCAAATAGTTTGATAACATTTTACACACTTCGTTTTAGTTGGAAAAAGAAGGGAAATGTTAGAGCTGTGCGTATACAGTGCATTTGGAAAGTATTCAGACCCCTTGACTTTTTCCACATTTTTTTACCTTACAGCCTTATTCTAAAATGTATGACATTTTTATTTTCTCCCTCATCAATCTATACACAATGCCCCATAACGACAAAGCAATTGTATAAAAAATTCTAACATTCAGAGACTTGTCCCAAAGCCACTCCTGCACTGTCTTGGCTGTGTGCTTAGGGTCGTTGTCTTGTTGGAAGGTGAATCTTCCCCCCAGTCTGAGAACCTGCTACAGAGCGCTCAGGACTTCATCAAGGATCTCTCTGAACTTTGCTCAGTTCATCTTTCCCTCGATCCTGACTGGTCTCTCAGTCAATGCCGCTGAAAAACATCCCCACAGCATGATGCTGCCACCACCATGCTTCACCGTAGTGATGGTGCCATGTTTCCTCCAGATGTGACGCTTTGTATTGAGGCCGAAGAGTTTCTCATTGTCTGAGAGTCCTTTAAGTGCCTTTTGGCAAACTCCAAGCGGGCTGTCATGTGCCTTTTACTGAGGAGTGGCTTCCATCTGGCCACTCTACCATAAAGCCCTGTTTGGTGGAGTGCTGCAGAGATGGTTGTCCTTCTGGAAAGTTTTCCCATTTCCACAGAGTAACTCTGG
Organism: Oncorhynchus mykiss; assembly: GCF_057628025.1. Taxonomy (NCBI): domain Eukaryota; kingdom Metazoa; phylum Chordata; class Actinopteri; order Salmoniformes; family Salmonidae; genus Oncorhynchus; species Oncorhynchus mykiss. The sequence goes on from NC_143025.1 coordinate 44,180,306, forward strand.
GGCCCTGTCAGATTGACCATTGGGGTTTAGGTCAACTACCTGACCAAGGCCCTTCTCCCCCGATTGCTCAGTTTGGCTGTCCAGACAGCTCTAGGAAGAGTATTAGTGGTTCCAAATGATGGAGGCCACTGTGATCTTGGGGACCTTCAATACAGAAATGTTTTGGTATCCTTCCCCAGATCTGTGCCTCCACACAATCCTGTCTTGGAGCTCTACAGACAATTCCTTCGACCTCATGGTTTGGTTTTTGCTCTGACATGCACTTCCAACTGTTGGACTTTCTATAGACAGGTGTGTGCCTTTCCAAATCCAATCAATGGAATTTACCACAGGTGGACTCCAATCAAGTTGTAGAAACAACTCAAGGATGATCAATGGAAACAGGATGCACCTGAGCTCAATTTAGAGTCTCATAGCAAAGGGTCTGAATACTTATGTAAATAAGATATCTGTTTTTTATTTTTAATAAATTTGATACATTTCCAAAAACCTGTTTTCGCTTCGTCATAATGGGATATTAATTTATTTTTTAATCCATTTTAGAATGAGGCTGTAACGTAAAACAAAATGTTGAAAAGGTCAAGGGGTCTGACTACTTTCCAAATGCACTTTATGCTACTAGATTGGCTGACTGTTGTATTACAGATTGCTTTCCTGTAACTTGTTTACACTACTATGTGCTTGTGTTGTGAAAAACATGAACACACATTGAAAAGCTAGTAGACTTCAGCTATTCAAACACAACAGAAGCATGGCAGTGCCATTCATACGTGGTTCTAGTTATACCAAGAGCCGTATGAAACCATTTTAAAGACAGAATAACATAATACAAAATAAACCAGGGCAATTTATATGCAGGCGAAGGTGTGAGTGTAATTATGTTGGCCATATTGATTCAGAATAACATTTATTTACACCAAAACAGTCTTTATGGGCATGAGTGTTGTACACAATTCTGAAAAATCCTCCCATCTACAAAATTCATATTTACAGGTGATTTGACCTCCATTAAATGGTACTATGGCAGCCATATTGGATTTGAAGCAAAATCCAGGGTGACCCTGAAGATACATCTGTGGTGGCCCCCTGACTAAATTGCAGGGGTAAGGGCAAACGATACAAAATCCTTTAAGGAACCCTGGATCCCAAAAATATACATTTGGATGTCTGAGCCCACTTCTTTTTTCCCTTAGAGCCGATTACAATAGCAACAACGTCAAAATACCTGTAACTGTATGTATTTTTGTCAGGCAGGACCATACAGCATTGAATGAGAGCAAATTTGACTTGGAAAAGTGGTCTATTAATCAGCGACCAAAAATTGAAAGCTTACTGTACATTCAAAATTCATAGTTGATATTTCCGCATATTATAAACCTGTAAACACAGGGATACAATTCCACGATGTATTTAGATATCCTAAAGCTGTTTGTTTGTGTATGTAGGGCAGACAACTGACTACTTACAGTATATTCCACATCTTTGCAATATTGGAGCTTGCAATATTGGGTTACATGAGTTTGTGCCCCCCCATATCAATTAAACAATTTTTGCAGTAAAATATTTGCAGTAAAGTTTAGACATAATGTCAATTTTTTTAATACATGAGGATATCTTACATTGGGATAATATTGAATCTTTAGGCTTACTGATGCACGGAGCTGCCACAGTATTTGCAGTGCACAGCATAATGTATGTCATCCTATGATTTAAAAGAAGGGTGGGATTTAAGCCTACTTGAGCATGATAAATAACAAGTCATGGTCTCCAAAATGTTGGCATTTATAAAACTTGTCATACAACAGAGTTAGATTTTTTTGTTGAATAAAGGGATGCATAATATTCCTATTGAAAGTAGTGAGCACTGATACCAATAGGTGCCAATTATAGAATGACTTGAAAAAAGATGATCATAGATAGCGCAACTCTTTCACTTGTTTGACATTAAAATGGAGCTCATCTGTAATGCAACAACATCAACATGCTACAACCTGAAAACATGTCACACACACAGCGTGGATGTCTGCAGCTGTGGGCCATATAATATTACCATACATCTAGAGTTCATCTGGAAGAATAATTTATTGGTCACCTCATGTGACATCTCACGGAGAAACTCCCAAAGCAGCGTGGGAGAGGAAAGCGTCAGAAGAGGATACTGTAAAGAAAGGTAAACAGTGACAGGGGAAGCGGGAAGGAGAGGCAAAGAGGAGGTGTGGAGGGCAGGAGAGAGGGAGGTGTGGAGGGCAGGAGAGAGGGAGGGGTGGTGAAAGGGAGATCGTACACTCCTAGACAAAAAAAGGTTATATCTAGAACCAAAAAGGGTTCTTCGGCTGTAGGATAACCTTTTAAAGGATAACCCTTTAAATAGAATATAGGATAACCCTTTAAAGAACTCCTTTTGTTTTCAGGTAGAACCGTTTTGGTTTCAGGTAGAACCGATTTGGGTTCAATTTAAAACCCTTTCCACAGAGGGTTCTACATGGAACCTAAAATAGTTCCACCTGGAACCAAAAATGGTTCTCCTATGGGGACAGCCGCAGAACCCCTTTGGAACCCTTTTTTCTAAGAGTGTACTGTTAGTCGGGCATCACGTGAGGCTGGGGGTGGCCACTTGGGTAAGCCATCATGGAATTATTTACAAACACAGAGTGGGCATGATGGGCATACCTCATTACGTTTTAGGCCTGTAGAAAACAAAAAAGTGGAAATGTGTGACTTTGTGTTTCTGCTTTGGTTTTATTGGGTCTGGCAATTAGCTTACTGTAGAATCATTTGGAAGGTTCTCTCCCCCTCTATTTGTATCTCTCTCCCTTTCCTTCTCTCTCCTTTCCATTTCTTTCTCTGTCTCCAACAGCTTTCTCCTTCTTCCACCCCCTCTCCCTTCCCCCTCTCCATGCTCTGCCGGAGCCCATATCACAGCCCCCTGTACAGTTCCTTGCCAGATGGAGAATAGGAGAGCTAGCTCTTAACTAGCCAGCCTGAGCCTATGAACACCAACTGCTGCCTCCTCTTTATCTCTACATCAAATCTAGTACCCACCCCCACCACAGACTGAGATTCACACAAAAAGTGCAGTCCCAAACTCTGCAGTATCTCAAGGCCACAGCTCCTCCCTCTCCCACTCTCTCCCTTTCTTCCCTCCTGAGTGCCGCAGCGGTCTAAGGCACTGCACCTCAGTGCTAGAGGCGTCGCTACAGACACCCTGGTTCGAATCCAGGCTGTATCACAACCGGCCGTGTTTGGGAGTCCCATAGGGCGGCGCACAATTGGCCCAGAGCCGTCCGGGTTTGGCCAGTGTAGGCCGTCATTGTAAATTAGAATTTGTTCTTAACTGAAATAAATAAATAAAGGTTAAATAAAAATAAACAATTCCTCCCCCCCCTGTACCCGGTCTCGTCTGGCAGTGGCAGGGTTCTGGCCAGGCGCAGCCGGCTTGACCACCAGTTGAGATGTTGCTGAAAAGCCTATTGCTGCTCGGTGTTATTCGCAGGCCTGTTTGTCCAAGGGAATCTGGTTTGCAGACTGTCACTCAGAGGTGTATGGTGTTTTTGTCAGGCTGTAATTCTACCACAGGGAGCTGCTTGTCCATCTGATCAGTGGTGAAGCTCCAGCCCCGGGGCCAGATGACATTGTCTCTGTTGTACGACCAGACGTTGATGTTTGTAGGGGCTGCTCAGCTGCTGCTTGGATCAAGACACACACACACACACACACACACACACACACACACACACACACACACACACACACACACACACACACACACACACACACTGCAAAGAAACCACCCTCCCACTGTGATTTCTCTTTGTCACACACAAACAAACACACACACACTGCTCGGACAGATGCTGAGACTGATGTTCCTTTCACACAGCGGCTGACACTCCCGTTTTGCCCGCCAACCCGTGTCAAACCCTGGCTGGACAGCAGTGATGGGGGCTGAGAGTGACTGTGGCTGGGCCTTTTGCCGCGGGGCTGTGTGTATTTGTGTGTTTGAGAAAGAGATGGAGAGAGCTTGGCCTGTCAGCTGGAGAGGATAGAAGCCTCTCTGGCCAGTCAGGGCTTCAAACTGGACATCTCCCTGCCTGCGATCCTGTTTCAGGCATACGGCAGGACCGCAGCAGGATCTAGCTGCTCCTGAACAACATATGCTTCAGCTTGAAGGTCAGTCAGAGTGGCTCAGTCCAAATAGCCTGAAATAAATGCACTACTAGCCACTGCCCAGGCAGACTGCCACTCAAGACACAGCCTGGAATCGACGGGCTACGGTTCTGCCAAGACAATAACAGACACAGTGAAATGGGACTGCATTCCATTTTCCTTTGTCTGAGATTTTGTCTGAGATTTTATTTTATTAGGATCTCTTTTAGTCCTCATTTTGACTAATCTTCCAAGAGTCCTTGGAACAAAGAAAATGTTCAGACACATTGTACAGTTTGATTTAAATCATTGATATACAGTATTTCGTGGAACTAAATGCAGGTCCTTAGTCAATATGGATCATGCTTGACACAACTGTTGATACTACTTAAATATAACAATAATTTCTATCAACACAATATGTAATCACACTAATTTCTATATGTTTAATAATACAATAGTTATTGCACAGGACAATGTAACATATTCATTATAGGTTAAATATTTAAACTAATTCCCTGAGATATTCTAAAGAATCCAGAATTCACAAATATAGCCCTATATGTCATGAGCAAATTCAGCACCAGGTCCTGACAACGCGACAAGCCAGGAGAGAGTGGGGGACATTTCCAGTTTCCTGTTTCTTGCTACTGTGAGTTTCCCAGATATCTGTCTAGCTTGCGCTGCGGAGGGACTGACTGAGTGCTCTGCTGCTGTGTTTGCATTTCAGTCACCAACTGCTGCAGCACAGAAGAAGAAAAAAACTCTCCAACTGTGCCATCAGTGGAGTGAGGCGACGGAGAGAGATGAGGCAGACATGAAAGTTGGCCTATTTCATAGTCAGGCTGCGGGAGCGCGCAGGCCCTGAATGGCAATGCATCTAGTGTAATGTGACAGACTAGTCCCTAGGCAAAACTCCCAGACCCGTGGCAGGCAGGCGGGCCCAGGTACTTGATGACTGTGACACCTTCCTTCGCCATTCCGTGTAGAACTGTTGTTGCCACTACGCTCCGCTGCCACAACGCTCCGCTGCCTCGCTTCATAGCCGTTGCCCAATAAATTTGCCTCTCATCCGGGCTGACGACGCGTTGCGGCGAACCTGTCCCGCTCAGCACTGTTGGGATCATGAATCTCCTTGTAGCCGCTCGCCGGGGTTTGCTCCTGATCACTAAGCACTTTGCCTTTGGGACCCACCTGTCCGGGAAAATTGTGGCCGCGCCAGTAGGCGGCTTCAACAGGATTCCGCGGCAGACACACTCACTCATCCCGACGCTGTTTGCCCCATCAAGCGGAGATGGGCAAGTGTGTGTGGCAGGTTCGGAGCCAGTGCCCAGGGGTATAGCGCTACCTCCTACCACCCACATACACACAAGTCACACAGGTTTAAACATCTCTGGTTTATTTAAACACACGCGCACAGGTACTTCAATGTAAGGTTGTCCTCAGCTCACTCTGGCTTTAGGGCTACTCTGTGCGGTGTCTTCTACAATGCCTAAAGTCTGGTTTTAGAGGAGACCTTCATTGCAATTTTGTGTATCTGTCCATGTCTGTGTATTTGTGTGTGTCCATGTCTGTGGGTACGTGCATTTTTGCCTGTGTGTGTGCATGTGCCTCTGTGCCTGTGTGTGTGCGTGTGTCGGGGTGGTCTGCCTCCCAGTGTTGCAGGGCTGATGAGAGGCCCAGGGTTCATTAGGGCTGTGTATCGGGGGAGCAGCCGCAGGGAGACATGGAGAAGCCTTGCGATGCCAGAAGGCTCCTTGGTAAATACAGCAGGGAGCGAGCCTGTTGATGTCCACCGCTTGTTTGTTAACAGGCTGGCTCCATCAACTTATGTACAACCAGCTAGCCAGGCTGAGAGATGAACCTTGACCTGCACACTATTTTTAACTGCACATCCTTTCAGTAGGAGGCAGACAGTTCAGTGGAGTGTTTTGTGTTTTAAATGGTTCTCAAATTCACATGTGTACATTTGGAAGATAAATACCTAGGGAAAATGAAGAGATATGAGTTTCCTCTGGCTGTGTCTCCAATAGTTTTACCCTGAAGGCAGAGATCCTATAATGCACTTTTGAGTGTGCTGGATGCCTATCTCACATACTCCCTCAGAAAATCTATACAGTAACAAAATAAATTGGATACAGTAACAATATTATCATTATTACCTCAGACATTCATTGAAATAAAATACATTTCAAGTCATTGTCAAGGGGAAAATTTGACTTATTTGCAGTACATTCCATTACTGAGGGAAAAAAAACAAAAAAAACATGGTCAAATGTTAAAATGAAAACAAATGTAGGCTGCAGTGAGCAACCCTCACCCCAGTGAGCAACTCCAGCCCCCCACTGTTGTGAGACTAAAAATCACACTCAGAATACTAGTGATTCATAGGATGAGGGTATTGCACACACACCACTCTGAATTTCATCATTTAGCATGGTGCTGAGAAAGAACACACACCCTCAAAGCAGTCCAAAATAACACTGTACACAGACTATATCATGCCTTCCACACTAAACCAGTGTGCTTGGTGCATCCAGGGCCGGCCCTGGCCTTTTGGTGGGCCTAGGCAAGATTTGGTTGGGCCCCCCACCTCGCGGGCAAAACATTTTGGTGGCCCCACTCTTGACGGTAGAAAGAAAAAAAATGTAAGAGTTCAAGTACATTTCCTACAATTCTACACATTTTGCCATTGGGCGGAGAGAAAATGTAGCCATTTTTGGAACTAATTTCATGCAATTCTATTCATTTTGCCATGGGGCGGCTACGTTGTTTTACAGCAAATTTCCTGCAATTCTACGCATTTTGCCATGGGGCGGAGAGACCTTTTTCAGTTGTAACTATAATTTCCTGAAAATCAGCACATTTTTCCATGTTAATATGATCTGAGTGATAGTGACAATGGGGGCTCCCTGGAGGTTTGAGCCCCTGGTCCATGCCCTTCATGCCCTGCCGATAGTTCAGCTATGATTACTACAAGTTTAGATAGCTGGCTATACTAACTTACAAATCTACAAAATGTGAATGCTGACATCGGAAAATTGAATGACTGTCAGTTACTGACATAATAAGAGGGAAACTGCTGGTGCACAACCACATTTCTAAATTGCACATTGTGTATTCTACTATTCTAACGCCCAACTGTAAGTTGAGACGATGACTGAGTTTTTCTTTATTTTTGGTTTGGGGCCTCCAAGCAGGCCCTGGGTGCATCATACAGTTGAAGTCAGAAGTTTAAATGTATTTGGCTATGGTGCAAGTAAACTCAATTTTTCACAATTCCTAACATTTAATCTGAGTAAAAATTCCCTGTCTTAGGTCAGTTAGGATCACCACTTTATTTTAAGAATGTGAAATGTCAGAATAATAGTGGAGAGAATGATTTATTTCAGCTTTCATTTGTTTCATCACATTCCCAGTGGGTCAGAAGTTTACATACACTCAATTAGTATTTGGTAGCATTGCCTTTAAATTATTTATCTTGGATCAAACATTTCAGGTAGTCTTCCACAAGCTTCCCACAATAAGTTGGGTGAATTTTGGCCCATTCCTCCTGACAGAGCTGGTGTAACTGAGTCAGGTTTGTAGGCTTCCTTGCTCGCACACGCTTTTTCAGTTCTGCCCACAAATTTTCAATAGGATTGAGGTCAGGGCTTTGTGATGGCCACTCCAATACCTTGACTTTGTTGTCCTTAAGCCATTTTGCCACAACTTTGGAAGTATGCTTGGGCTTGGGGTCATTGTCCATTTGGAAGACCCATTTGGAACCAAGCTTTAACTTCTTGACTGATGTCTTGAGATGTTGCTTCAATATATCCACATAATTGTCTTTCCTCATGATGCCATCTATTTTGTGAAGTGCACCAGTCCCCGCTGCAGCAAAGCACCCCCACAACATGATGCTGCCATCCCCGTGCTTCACGGTTGGGGTGGTGTTCTTCGGTTTGCAAGCCTCCCCATTTTTCCTCAAAACATAACGATGGTCATTATGGCCAAGCAGTTCTATTTTTGTTTCATCAGACCAGAGGACATTTCTCCAAAAAGTACGATCTTTGTCCTCATGTGCATTTGCAAACTGTAGTCTGGCTTTATGGCGGTTTTGGAGGGGCTTCTTCCTTGCTGAGCGGCCTTTCAGGTTATGTCAATATAGGACTCGTTTTTACTGTGGATATAGATACTTTGTACCTGTTTCCCCCAGCATCTTCACCAGGTCCTTTGCTGTTGTTCTGGGATTGATTTGCACTTTTCACACCAAAGTCTGTTCATCTCTAGGAGACAGAACGCGTTGCCTTCCTGAGCGGTATGACGGCTGCATGGTCCCATGGTGTTTATACTTGCGTACTATTGTTTTTACAGATGAATGTGGTACCTTCAGGCATTTCGAAATTGCTCCCAAGGATGAACCAGACTTGTGGAGGGCTACAATTATTTTTCTGTCTTGGTTAATTTCCCCATGATGTCAAGCAAAGTGGCACTAAGTTTGACGGTAAACCTTGAAATACATCTACAGGTATACATCCAATAGGCTAATTGACATCATTTGAGTCAATCAGAAGCTTCTAAAGCCATGACGTTTTCTGGAATTTTCCAAGCTGTTAAAGGCACTGTCAACTTAGTGTATGTAAACTTCTGACCCACTGGAATTGTGATACAGTGAATTCTAAGTAAAATAATCTGTATGTAAACAATTGTTGGAAAAATTACTTGTGTCATGCACAAAGTAGATGTCCTAACCGACTTGCCAAAACTATAGTTTGTTAACAAGAAATTTGTGGAGTGGTTGAAAAATGAGTTTTAATGAGCCCAACCTAAGTGTATGTAAACTGTACATAAAACATTGAGTTACTGTTTTTTGTTGGCTGGGTCTTTTTACATTGACTTGGCCATATGGACACTGTGAGAAGAATGAAATAATGAAATTAGTTAAAGAGGAAACAGAGGTTTAGGTTGAGGGGTGGGGGACAAGGTGTGAGTTAGTTTTACTGTAACAGCAGGGCTGTGTGTTTGTGTGTGTCAGACCAAGAAAACAGAACTCACGTGTCTACAGGCACTGCCGCGGCAATTTCCTCTCTGGCGGTGGGCAAACTCTGTTTACATCTTGTACCCATTGGCTGGGTGCATGTACATCCGCCTCTTAGCCTGGAACACACACACACAGACAAACAGATTGCGTTAGGTCAGAGAGGAGAGAAGACACGACCCTAAGCATGGAAACAGATGTAAAGAACTGCCTGGATCTTGTGATGTTGATTTTTCACTACAGGTACCACTGCACACAGAGGGTATACCTTGCCAAGAACAGAATCAAAAGCTTATACACACAGCTGAGCTGATGAGAATTCTTGCCTGAGATAGTACAGCGCACACACACTAAGCACATTTAAATGGCGAAATGGAGAGCTTGACAAGGGGTTTAAATGGAGGTTTGTGTAAATTGTACGATAAACTGTGGCATAAACCCCACCGCCTGTGTGTTTATGAGACATGGTGTATGAGGTATATGAGACATCAGCCAACACCTTACTGTACATGAGAAAAACATGAACCAAACCACTTCATTCTGTTCTGAAGTTCCAAAACGTCACCTCTCAGTTTGCTTCAAAAAGCAGAGTTCACTAGTTTCAGCTTTGACAGGCAGCCATGCAGCCAGCCCACAGTCAGCCAGGCCACAATCGGAGAAAGGCTTGGGGCTCTCTGATGACACGGCCTGTCATTTCACATGACATCGCAGGGCCCCAGAGAGGAGCAGGTACTGGCACTGCTCTCTCTGCATTGTTCTTTTCCCACCCACTGTCTGCCACTGCCACACTCCTCAAGTCTCTCTCGCCCAACTTGCTTCACTCAGTCCAGACTCAGGAGCCATGGAAAATATTTACTACAGTGAAGCCCAGCAGGCATTGAAGGGTGACACCTACTGCTGCTGCTGCTGCAGACCGGGCTGGAAGTGGGTTAATGGAGAAAGAGTTCTGTCAATGGTTTGGTGGGAAACATTAGTGGCTTGTCACACACACACACATTATGAGCCAATGTTAAGAAAACTAGGTCTATATGAATGTTAAGTGTTTGGTTAAGTGAGACCCCTTGGAAGGTAGAACAGTGAACCCACTTGCATGTCTTGTCTAGCTATTGCCCATCTTGTCACCCCAGTCAGTGTTAACATTATTACAACAATGTCATATTTAAAGTGGTAATTTACACGTTTTGACTTTTGGCACAATGTCAATGCCGATGGCAGTGGGAGTAATTGCATGCCTGCACTTGAATGCACGTTATCTCGTGCACCATACTCTATGAGCGTGTTCGACTGACATGGACTCGGACGGTCACGGAGGAAAATGTTAGGAATCTTGGAGCAGAATTGATAGCAGTAATTTCTTCTCCACATGCTGTATCTGTGTTCAGTTTCCCAACAACTTTAATATTTTTATCTGTGGAGTTGTATAGTCATGTAAACATTAACGCTAGCAGCAAGCGCCTCACATCCACCGCAGTACACAGCTAACATGACATAGGAAAATGCTTAGTATCAATAATGGAAATTGACATCTCACGCACACCAAAGATAGTTTATGGCTTTGGTCAACACTACTTTGCAGAGGTGTGGACTCGAGTCACATGACTTGGACTCGAGTCAGACTCGAGTCACAAATATGATGACTTACAACTCGACTTTGACACCAATGACTCAACTTGGACTTGAGCCTTTTGACTCGAACTGACTTGATACCCTCCCAAAGCCCAAATATGAAAATGATGCGATTAAAGTGATTAGTGCATCAACTCTTCATTTAACGGATTACAGTTTGAATCGGACAGCAGCCAATCAAATTGTACCAGCTGAGAAAAAGTTGCGCGTGGCAGTGCAGAGGAACGTCGTTGGGTAAATTCAGACGGAACCCTTGGAAAGATGATACCCAAAATGATTAGTTTCGGATATAAAGACTACGCTGTAGTCAACAAAAAACAGATTGCAACTTGCAAAACATGCAGGAAGAAAATTACAGACAACTTCCAAATTTGTTCAACATTTGAAGCTGCAGTGGCTAATATATCCGACAGCTATATATAACTTTGCTAGTGTAGCATGTAGGCTAACGTAACATGAAATCAATGAGTCTCAACAGTCAGTGCGGGAACGTGATCATTGCACCCAAGATTGCGCTACAACTGGCTAGGCAGTTGGTAGCCTAAATCCCAGTGGTGGGCCGTCACGGCCAGCAAGGCCTTCTCTGCTGGCCTAAACATCATCAGAATATAATTTTTTTAAATATATTTTCCCGCAAATATGTATTAAATGATTCCCCAGAGTAAGAGTTATACTCTTCATTTCATAGCTTTCCTCTTGGTTGCACTGCTTCCAGCCCCAGGTTGAGATTTGGAGGGCTGGTCTTTATGTTAGATATTTTATCCAATCATATTCAGCCATCATGTGTTGCCAGGGGTCTAAAATCTGCCCTCGGGTCTTCAGAATCAACAGTGCGGGCGCTTGTAGCTTAAAGTGAATGGAAATGAAAATTTTGTTTCAACCAATCAGCTTTAGAGTTGGCTATTGTACGCCTGCTGGCTGGCTCCAGTGTTACACAGGAGCCAGCTAGCAGGCGTAATGCGTGCACGTCTTTTGATTGGATTAGCAATATTGAGAGGCAGGTCCTATGGGCAGGTCTATGCAGAACCTCAGAACTAGGAAACTGAATTTGATAAATTAATTTGCGTACTACTAAGCTGTTTTTTCAACCCACAATGGCGGAAGGAGGAGAAGATATCGATTTGGTCGAGGATATAATTATAACGCCATTCTCAAGATGAACTTTTCAAGAAAAGTTAGACATTGTAAGGAGAGGTTGCCCGACGCCGCCGCTACAAAGCCGGTCACAGGCGGGATAGGGGTTCATTCGCCACTTTCAAAGTTCCAACTACGAGCGCCATCAATGGCTCACAGGCTCCGAGAAGCACTGCAAACTGTACTGCTGGGAATGCCTATTATTTGCAAGTGATCGATTTGGTGTTTGGAGCCACACTGGCTTTGCAAACTTGAGTTGTCTAACCAAGGCAGCAACGAGACACCAAAGTACGGTTGGGCACTTACAAGCAATGGTGCTTTTGAAAACTTTTGGGGACACCCGAGTGGATCTACAGCTCAACGAACAAGCGCGCAGGGCAACGGCGCTGCACAATGAAAAGGTATTGTACTCTTCCCCTGCAATTCTCTGAATAATAATGTCAATTCAAGGTGACGCAATGCCTGGTTATACTGCGTTTCTGTCTAAATGTATATAGTGTCTAGAGCCATGGCATCATAATGATGATAATAAGAGGTGGATTAATTCGGGTGGGACCAGGCCCCAGGCCCACGGCACGCCACTGCTAAATTCTGCCTGATGTTACTGCTTTTCCTAAAACCATTGACATACATTCGCCTACTGTAACCACACACAGAGAGAGAGTGTGTGTGTGTGGGTTAAGGTTGGGCGATTATGTACAAGCCTACATCGCCCAATTGCGCCCCATAGCGATCCTGGAAAGTCGATCGCTATGGGGGGGGGGGGGGGGGGTCTTTCTCATGGCTACCCATGCATTTCCATGGAAAAATAAATATGATTTGGAAAGCAATAAATATAGATCTTTTTTTAAAGCATTCATGATTTGCATAAATGTAATATACTTAATATACTAACTATTACTCTTGTTAAAAATGTGAAAATGGTATTACATTTGGTGAAGAGCACATTATGACTGGTTTGGGACTCGAAGCTCAACGTTTAGGACTTGAGACTTGCCTGTCTTGACTTGGGACCTGAGTGCTAAGACTTGAGACTTACTTGTGACTTGTAAAACAATGACTTGGTCCCACCGCTGCTACTTTTTATTAACTTCTTGGCGTCAAAGCCAAGACAGAGACTAAAAAACAACTTATATTACCAGGCCATCAGACTGATGAACAGCCATCCATAGCCATCTACCAGGTGAGGCCTACAACCTCACACAAAACACACACACAAGCTATCACAAACACACCTCATACACATACACACCCACAGTCAACACTGCTGTCCCATGTTATAGAGACATTGAACCACTAGTCACTTCCCATTTCACACTGTGTATTTAAATTCTGTATCCCGACATAGCGTATTCTAATATTTCTACTACTGTACATTGTATTTGAGTTACACTGTTTATAAAAAACACTTCATATTTATTTATATACTGGATTCTTGACACAGCTCACTCTAATATAGAGTGCATTCGCACAGTATTCAGTCACCTTCCCTTTTTCCACATTTTGTTACGTTACATCCGTAGTCTAAAATGGATTAAATAAAACAATTTCCTCATCAATCAACACACAATACCCCATAATGACAAAGCGGAAAAAAAGTTTTTTTAAATTATTTTTAAACATTTATACAAATAATATATTTTTTATTTTTTTATTTTTTTATATACCTTATTTACATAAGCATTCAGACCCTTTGCTATGAGACTCGAAATTGAGCTCAGGTTCATCCTGTTTCCATTAATCATCCATCCTTGAGATGTTTCTACAACTTGATTGGAGTCCACCTGTAGTTCATTCATTGGATTGGACATGAATTGGAAAGGTAAACAAAAACCAAGCCATGAGGTCAATGGAATTGTCCGTAGTGCTCCGAGACAGGATTGTGTCGAGGCACAGATCTGGGGAAGGGTACCTTAGTAAAAGGAACGACAGCCCACTTGGAGATTGCCAAAAGGCACCTAAAAGACTCTCAGACCATGAGAAACAAGATTATCTGGCCTGATGAAACCAAGATTGAACTCTTTGGCCTGAATGCCAAGAGTCACGTCTGGAGGACACCTGGCACCATCCCTATGGTGAGGCATGGTGGTGGCAGCATCAGGCTGTGGGGATGTTTTCAGCGAGGGACTGGAAGACTTGTCAGGATTGAGGTAAAGATGAACGGAGCAAAGTACAGAGAGATCTTTCATGCAAACCTGCTCCAGAGCGCTCAGGACCTCAGACTGGGGCGAAGGTTCACCTTCCAACTGGACAACGACAAGCACACAGCCAAGACATCGCAGGAGTGGCTTCGGGACAAGTCTCTGAATTTCCTTGAGTGGCCCAGCCAGAGCCCAGACTTGAAACTGATCGAACATCTCTGGAGAGACCTGAAAAATAGCTGTGCAGCAACACCCCATCCAACCTGAGAGCTTGAGAGGATCTGCAAAAAGAATGGGAGAAACTCCCCAAATACAGGTGTGCCAAGCTTCATACCCAAGAATACTCGAGGCTGTAATCACTGCCAAAGGTGCTTCAACAAAGTAGTGAGTAAAGGGTCTGAATACTTATGTAAATGTGATATACCCATTTTTTTATTGTTAAAAAAATTTGCACAAAAAATCTAAAAACCTGTTTTTGCTTTGTCATGATGGGGCATTGTGCGTAGATTGATGAGGGGGAAAAAACAATTTAATACATTTTAGAATAAGGCTGTAATGTAACAAAATGTGGAAAAAGTAAAGGGGTCTGAATAGTTTCCAAATGCACTGCATCTACTGCTGTACATATCATTCTTAGTTTATCTTGTGTAAATTCCCCCGGTGTACATACAGTATGAATAGATTGCATTTTGATACCGATACAGTGCTATTTGGGTTAATTGTATTCGTACTGTCAATCTTGATTTTTTGGGGGGGACATTTTTTTTCTTTACATTTTAATTGTTTGACATTTGACTGCATTGTTAGGAACTCCGCCTAGAAGGCCAGCATCCCGGAGTCACCTCCTCACTGTTGATGTTGAGACTGGTGTATTTAATGAAGCTGTCGGTTGAGGACTTGTGAGGTGTCTGTTTCCAAACTAAACACTCTAATGTACTTATCCTGTTGCTCAGTTGTTCACCAGGGCCTCCCACTCATCTTTCTATTCTGGTTAGAGA
Organism: Oncorhynchus mykiss; assembly: GCF_057628025.1. NCBI lineage: Eukaryota > Metazoa > Chordata > Actinopteri > Salmoniformes > Salmonidae > Oncorhynchus > Oncorhynchus mykiss. The sequence goes on from NC_143025.1 coordinate 44,195,371, forward strand.
CAGTTTGCACTGTTCTGTGAAGGGAGTAGTACACAGCGTCGTACCAGATCTTCAGTTTCTTGGCAATTTCTCGCATGGAATAGCCTTCATTTCTCAGAATAGATTGACAAGTTTCAGAAGAAAATGACTTTGTGTCTGGCCATTTTGAGCATGTAATCAAAACAACAAATGCTGATGCTCCAGATAATCAACTAGTCTAAATAATGGGCCTCTGTATGCCTATGTAGATATTCCATTAAAAAAATATGCTGTTTCCAGCTACAATAGTCATTTACAACATTAATGTCTACACTGTATTTCTGATCAATTTGCTGTTATTTTAATGGACAAAAAATTTGCTTTTTTCCCCAAAAACAATGACATTTCTATGTGACCCCAAACTTTTGAACGGTAGTGTATATAAATGAGTAAATAAAGCCGCATACAAACATGTTCTCTTTTTTGCTTTCTTAAGGCAGTTCCAAAATGCAGGTTTTTCAGCCTAGCTCAGTGCTTTCTGTGGTGGTGGGGCAGCCAGTGGAAAATAAGGAGCGTAGGGGTTGGTAATGTTCTATAGTTGCACCGTGATATGCTCAGTGTTCTGTCACTCATGGGGACACTACGTCAGCGCAAAATCTACGGGTAGAGCTCGAAAATTCAAGCCCCTTGGGTGCTGCCATAGATTTACATTAGAAGTGCCCATCCAAGAAGGTCATTGGCCACAGATAGATATAACGTGACTTGACTGATCATGTCAACATCATACATTCAAAAGCTTAGCTAGCAAGCAGTCATCATCATGCTTCAATTCGGCAATCTACTGGCAAATCCTTTTCAATCATTGTCACATGAAGAAAAATTATAGATAAAACATCAGTGTTTATCGGCCATTGGACATAAACATTACACAACAAGTTGAAAATCACAAATTCAACAATGAGTGCAAAGGCGCCACTGCTGTGTCACAGCCGACCGTGACCGGGAGACCCATGGGGCTGCTCACAAATGGCCCAGTGTCGTCCGGGTTAGGGGAGTGTTTTTTCCTCTGTCCTTGTCGCCTGTTGGCAGGTGACCATCACAGCAGTCCTATCATCTTCACAGCGCCCCTACTTGTATTGAATTTGTATTGCTATGAGATTTATAGAAATAATTAAAAGTCAAATTCTACGTGATAAAAAGCTATTGTAGTAACCAACGCATTTCAACCAGGAATATTACTGTAATTCTCCACAAAGATTGCTCAAATATGCCCTGCTGTATTTCTCACAAAATCAAGGATTTTAAAGATCACTGTTCGAGACAGGCCAAAAGAAAACAGCAATGTAGGCTACAGAAAACACACAGCAATACTTTACTGTAGTATGCCTGCATTGTATTACAAATGTAAAACATGAGGTTGATGAGTGGGCAATAATTGGTCCTTTCAAGGTTATGTTCTGCTCTGAGCCATGTTTGTTTACTATGTGTCTACTGTGCATATCCAGCTAACGTAATGTGACAACTGATTTTGAGTGACAGTGGTGGGTTAATTCTGCCCCAGACTAATAACACAAAATGTGTATCCATGTGTATTAAAATAAAGATTGTTTGTGGTTGGAAATCCAGAGGACATGAGAACTTCAGTGAAATGGTTTGCTTTCAACATTTTATACCACATTTATCAAATCAAATGTATTTATATAGCCCTTTGTACATCAGCTGATATATCAAAGTGCTCAACAGAAACCCAGCCTAAAACCGCAAACAGCAAGCAATGCAGGTGTAGAAGCACGGTGGCTAGGAAAAACTCCCTAGAAAGGCCAAAACCTAGGAAGAAACCTAGAGAGGAACCAGGCTATGAGGGGTGGCCAGTCCTCTTCTGGCTGTGCCAGGTGGAGATTATAACAGAACATGGCCAAGATGTTCAAATGTTCATAAATTACCAGCATGGTCAAATAATAATAATCACAGTAGTTGTCGAGGGTGCAACAAGTCAGCACCTCAGGAGTAAATGTCAGTTGGCTTTTCATAGCCAATCATTGAGAGTATCTCTACCGCTCCTGCTGTCTCAAGAGAGTTGAAAACAGGTCTGGGACAGGTAGCACGTCCAGTGAACAGGTCAGGGTTCCATAGCCGCAGGCAGAACAGTTGAAACTGGAGCAGCAGCATCGCCAGGTGGACTGGGGACAGCAAGGAGTCATCATGCGAGAGAGAAAGAGAGAATTAGGGAGAGCATTCTTAAATTCACACAGGACAACGGATAAGACAGCAGAAATACTCCAGATATAACAAAACTGACCCTAGTCCCGACACATACTACTGCAGCATAAATACTGGCGGCTGAGACAGGAGGGGTCAGGAGACACTGTGGCCCCATCCGATGATACCCCCGGACAGTGACAAACAGGCAGGATATAACCCCACACATTTTTCCAAAGCACAGCATATCTTCAACCACCAACTTACCATCCTGAGACAAGACCGAGTATAGCCCACAAAGATCTCCACCACGGCACAACCCAAGGGGGGGCGCCAACCCAGACAGGAAGATCACGTCAGCGACTAAACCCACTCAAGTGACGCACCCCTCCTAGGGACGGCATGGAAGAGCACCAGTAAGCCATGACTCAGCCCCTGTAATAGGGTTTGGGGCAGAGAATCCCAGTGGAGAGAGGGGAACCGGCCAGGCAGAGACAGCAAGGGTGGTTCTTTGCTCCGGAGCTTTTCCGTTCACCTTCACACTCCTGGGCCAGACTACACTCAATCATATGACCTACTGAAGAGATATGAGTCTTCAGTCAAGACTTAAAGGTTGAGACCAAATCTGCGTCTTTCACATGGGTAGGCAGACCATTCCATAAAAATGGAGCTCTATAGAAGAAAGCCCTATCTCCAGCTGTTTGCTTAGAAATTCTAGGGACAATTAGGGGGCCTGCGTCTTGTGACCGTAGCGTACGTGTAGGTATGTACGGCAGGACCAAATCGGAAAGATAGGTAGGAGCAAGCCCATGTAATGCTTTGTAGGTTAGCAGTAAAATCTTGAAATCAGCCCTTGCATTAACAGGAAGCCAGTGTAGGGAGGCTAGCACTGGAGTAATATGATAAAAATGTTGGGTTCTAGTCAGGATTCTAGCAGCCGTATTTAGCACTAACTGAAGTTTATTTAGTGCTTTATCCGGGTAGCCGGAAAGTAGAGCATTGCAGTAGTCTAACCTAGAAGTAACAGTTGTATAGGATAATCCTCAACATATGTTTCATGTTTAAATTAAATATACTATACATACAAAAGTACACTATGGGGCGGCAGGTAGCCTAGTGGTTCGAGCATTGGACTAGTAACCGAAAGGTTGCAAGATCAAACCCCCGAGCTGACAAGGTAAAAATCTGTCGTTCTGCCCGAGCCAGGCAATTAACCCATTGTTACTTGGCCATCATTGAAAATAAGAATTTGTTATCAACTGACTTGCCTAGTTAAATAAAGGTTAAAAAAAATGTATAAATAAAAGTATGTAACAACCCTTCAAATTAGTGGATTTGGCTATTGCAGCCACACCTGTTGCTGAGAGGTGTATACAATTGATCACAGCCATGCAATCTCCTTAGACAAACATTGGCCTTACTGAAAGCTCTGTGACTTTCAACGTGGTACTGTCTTTCCAACAAGTCAGTTTTTCAAATTTCTGCCCTGCTAGAGCTGCCGGGGCATGTACAATGCCTAGTGTCAGCTGGAGTGGTCTAAGTCTCGCCGACATTGGACTCTGGAGCAGTGGAAACACGTTCTCCGATGTTTCACCATCTGGAAAATGCCAGGAGAAGGCTACCTGCCCAAATACATAGTGCCGGCTGTAAAAGTCAGAATAATGGTCCGGGCTAGGCCTCTTAGTTCCAGTGAAGGGAAATCTTAATACAGCATTCAATAACATTTTAGATGATTCTGCTTTTCCAACTTTGTGGCAACGGTTTGGGGAAGCTCATATCCTGTTTCAGCATGACAATGCTCCCGTGCACCAAGTGAAGTCCAAACAGAAATGGTTTGTTGAGATCTGTGTGGAAGAACTTGACTGACCAGCACAGAGCCCTGACCTCAACCCTGTCGAACACCTTTGGGATGAATTGGAACAGACTGCGAGACAGGCCTAATCGCCCAACATCAGTGCCCAACCTCACAAATTGCTCTTGTGGCTGAATGGAAGTCCCCACAGCAATGTTCCAGCATCTAGTGGAAAGCCCTTCCAGAAGAGTGTGGGTTGTTATAGCAGCAAAGGGGGGACCAACTTCATATTAATGTCCATGATTTTGGAATGAGATGTTCGAAGAGCAGGTGTCCACATACTTTTGGTCATAAATGTAATTATCAATGTGGGGTACAGAGTTGAGGTAATCATGTCAAAAGTCCATGCAACATATGTGACTTGTTAAGCACATTTTTACTCCTGAACTTATTTAGGCTTGCCATAAAAGGTGGTTGAATATTTATTTACTCAAGACATTTCAGCTTTAATTTTTGTATTAATTCGAAAACAATTCTAAAACCATCATTCCACTTTGACATTATGGGGTGCACTGTTAAAATTAAGTGCTTTGTAACACTACAACTAGCGGCAACTTAACTGCCACCACCTTAAAGGGGATGAAACCTCAACATTTCTGGAGTATTTTAACACATGGTTGAGAGGGTATTGGGACAGATTTAAGATGTACTGAAATATTCATTCTGAGGCATTCTGAAACATGACATGGTGTGTTGTAATACCACATAATCAAGAGTTGTGTAACACCTTGCCAGAGACTGGGTACATTAACCTGGAAAAGGTTGGAAACACTATTATGGTGCTTCGAGTTGTGCAGAATTAGATCCCTTCTCTTTTGGTGTCGTTCCCGCTCTCAAAAGCTCAAACATTATTGTGGTGTTTCGAATCCCTTCTAGTGCAGAATTAGATCCCTTCTTCTGGAGTTTCCATACTATAAATAGGAATCTCTCCTTTTTTATTGTATATTCCTTGCTCTTATATGGTGTTTATGAACTCATCAGTAATTCCAAAAAGTTGAATGTACAGTATTATGCTCAAATAAAGGACACGAGGAAAGAGATTTGTGAAAACACAAATTTGGTTTGTAGAGGATAATAATTCATATGTTCAAAATATTTTTTTAAGACAAAATAATTAACAGGTCTTCCACATTTTTATATGGATAAAGACAGTTCAAAGATCTAAAGGTATTTATATTAATATAATTCAAAAAAACTACAGAAATATGTCATTATATTTCAAATTCATGGGGGGAAAAAAATACAGCAATGACTGCTAATGCTGGCAGCAGCACTTGTACAAAACTTCAACCCCAGGGCTGAATACAGTCATCCACTGAGTCTATATAAATAAGATGATGCATGTCACGGAAAGTTGTTCAGATGAATTGAATTACAGTACAGTTGAGTTAGATGACAGCGTAGACAGTTGGCATTAGTCTGTCATTCTTGTCTTGATCGGATTTGGTTAGGATTGCCCAGCTGGTGGGTAAAGTAGAATGTATGTTTTTTCTGTCGGGAGACCGAGAAATAGCAAACATGCAATAATGATAATACGTGAACGCATAATTAGGTTATTAAACGCTTACTATAATATTAATACATTGCAATACAAATATACAATTAAACATATCAATATGCTAAAGATGTATCCTAACCTGGTACACAAAACAAATGTCCTTATTACGTTTCCATTCACAGTTATGCGAGTAAAGTCATAAATAAAATGTTTAAAAAATGACAGCTGTGATAGAAACAGTAAGTTTCTGTACAATTTTCTAAATGCTTACAGATCATTTGTCTGTTCAACATGGTAGGATCTTTTTGTGTCGGTAAATGAATTATGCGACAAATGGCGGTGGAAACAACCATTATATCAAAGTAATCTTAATTATATCAAAGTAATCTTGGAGTCACGTGATGATATGGCGTGTAGTCCTCCCACTACAACTAGGGAAACCAGGCTACAGATGAAATAAATTATGAACATCCCAGGGTGGTGAAAGTGCACAGTGATCTTAACGATCCTTTCAAATTAATATCGAGGGTCTTATTCTGGTGACATGATGATCAATGCTTGACTGCCGTTTGACAGTAATATCTATAATAATCACATGTAGGCTCGCCTTCCCACACTATCTGCGAGCTGTTGGCTTGAGCGCACGTGTTAGAGTAGGCACGTTACCCGTTTAAAGCATCCGTTTTTGTGACAAAACTATCATTAGAGTTGAAAATGCAATGGAAACACATTCAACAGACTTTTATTCGGTACATGAAAACTTAAGCAAAAAACAAACTGTGTGCACTACGTCATCACACACTGATCTGCAACAAATCAGTATGGTGGAAACACCACTGGTGAGATACTGATTATAGAATATTTGCATTGGAAATCTGTCAACAATTGGATGGAAACCTTGCTATTAAGTGAAGTCATGTTCTGTTTACTTCTCCAATGTGATAACATTTTATTACTCACGTTTTCATTGGCACACACTTTCTTCGAATGTCTAGGAGTTTCATCTGAGCGTTTGGTGTATTCCCACCTGTCCGAGTTCGTGAAGGACCAGAACACAGGGGAGGAGCCCGCAAACTTGCCTGTTTTTATACTTGACCATAGAGTTTGTTAGAAGACACACCTGCCACGAACGCACTCTCTTTACCTCTATTTCTCATGGGGGTGGGGCAGGTTCCTTATACAGTACGTGGCTGTGTGGTTGAGTGGGTAAAATTCCAAAGAAATGTTCCATCTTACTTCCTCAGCAGTTGTGGTGTTAAATTCCTACTTTCACTCCTTCGCTGTTTATGAACTGCCTAAACAAAGCACAGAAAAAATGAAGGTTGAATTTCACAAACAATATTCTCCCTAGGCCCTATTTAGATTCAACATAATTTGATTTAACATGAACTTAAATACATGTTTTATTGAGTTCATGTTAAGTCTACTTATATCAAGTCGGAATAGTCTTAACGGTCTTGTAGAATGGCAGAGTGGACAAGAAAGTATTTTGACAGGCAGGAGACCCAGGTTCACATACACCCATTAACACGAGTACCCACTTTACACATTACCTCTGCTATAACTCAAATCATTTTTGATTGCGCCATTATTTCTAATCTCACAATGGGCCTGGCAACTGTAGTTTATAATTAGTGCCAAAGCCTACCCTTGGGGAAGTATTACATTCTTCTTTAAAATGTTAATCAAAATATTGACTGAAAATCATCATCGATCAATATTTATGCTATAAACCATTTTCAATTCAAAACCATTTGATTGTAAGCGAGACACAGTCTGCCAAAACATTATTTTTGTGTTTTGATGCTGCCTTTCACATGAACTGAAACACCAGATCTCAGCATAGGTGTACTACTTTTCCTGGTTTTACTACACAATGACTGTGTTTTGAGGCTTTCTATTTTAACAGTGTATTGTGTTACATAATCTCAATTTAAGAAATTCAGGCTGTAACACAACAAAATGTGGAATAAGTCGACTGGTGTGAATACTTTGTGAAGGCACTGTACATATGCTACACATGAATACCCACTACACAGCAGCCACAGTAATTTGAGAATGTTATAACTTCATCATTTCTCTGCACCAACAATAAAAGCATGCCGAGCTATCTGAAGACAAGTCTTGCTTTGAAATGATAGAATCTGACATGACATCTTCCTTTACTGTTGGCATTATTAATTTATATTTTACCAACATTTTATTTGTTTCATTCTTTGTTTATTGGGGTGGGGGGGAGTACACCTACATTATCCATTTCAAATTATATAGATAATTTTGTACCTGTTTCCTCCAGTATCTTCACAAGGTTTGATTTGCATTTTTCACACCAAAGCACATTCATCTCTAGGGGACAGAATGCGTCTCCTTCATGAGCGGTATTACGGCTGTGTGATCCCATAGTGTGTATGGGTACTATTGTTTGGACAGATGAACGTGATACCTTCAGGCGTTTGGAAATAGTAACCAAGGATGAACCAGACTTGTGGAGGTCTATAATTTTTTTCTGAGGTCTTGGCTGATTTCTTTAGATTTTCACATGATGTCAAGCAAAGAGGCACTGAGTTTGAAGGTTGGCCTTGAAATACATCCACAGGTACACCTCCAATTGACGCAAATTATGTCAATTAGTCTATCAGAAGCTTCTAAAGCCATGACATCATTTTCTGGAATTTTCCAAGCTGTTTAAAGGCACAGTCAACTTAGTGTATGTAAATGTCTGACCCACTGGAATTGTGATACAGTGAATTATATGTGCAATAATCTGACTGTAAACAATTGTTGGAAAAACCTTGTGTCATGCACAAGGTAGATGTCCTAACTGACTTGCCAAAATTATGGTTTGTTAACAAGAAATTTGTGGAGTGGTTGAGGAATGAGGCCGGCTCAGCGCATTTGGTCTCCAGTGCGTCTCCTCGTCCCGGGTTATATGGCACCAGCCCTACGCACGGTGTCCCCCGTTCGCCAGCACAGCCCAGTGCAGTCTGTTCCATCCCGCCGCACTTGCCGGGCTACAGGGGGTATCCAGCCAGGACAGGTAGTGCAGGCTCGGTGCTCGAGACCGCCAGTGCGCCTGGGGGGGTACTGTCACGTCCTGACCTTAGTTCCTTTTTTATGTCTCTATTTTAGGTTGGTCAGGGCGTGAGTTGGGATGTTTGTATTTCTATGTGTTTGGCCTGGTTTGGTTCCCAATCAGAGGCAGCTGTCAATCATTGTCTCTGATTGAGAACCATACTTAGGCAGCCTGTTTTCGCCCTTGAGAGGTGGGTAGTTGTTTTCTGTCTCTGTCTCTGTACTAGACAGGACTGTTTTATTTGACAACCGTTACAGCCGGTTAATATCTCTTCAGTCTACCCCCTCCTTTTTCGAACATTCTGTTAAAAATCGCGCAACGTTTTTTTCTGAATTACACAGTTTCCATAGATGGCTATTTTGGGGCTCAAAAGACAATAAAAATAGCAGAGGTGAGATGGGATCACCTTGCCTGCTACTTCTAGTTTTTCTGAACACTTGGAGTGTTTCCAAGATGGCATAGCAGTCGGACGTGTGTTTTTGTCCTATCCCTTCCTGTCCCTTGGAAACATTGTTTTTCCTTGTTTTTTTTGTTGTTGTTTTTTGTACATATATTTAATATTTTAATATCACGGACTGAATATACTCTCCTGCAACCGCCTCACCCAATGTGGTACGGATCTGCTATTTTTATACTTAAGAACTCATCAACTCATCAACAGCTAGCTAGCTAACTGGCTACCAGCTAACAGGCTACTAGTTAGCCACGGCCCACTAGCTGCCTAAAGTACATCGGACTGTTAGCTTAAGAAGCCCATCAGACAAATTCTTTGGCCACTATACCCATCATACTGCTGATCCGTCGTCTGAACCGGAACCCCAACAGAAGCTAGCCAGCTAACTAGCTACTAGCTAGTAGTCAGCTAGCCAGTGCTAGCGGTCATCAGCCACCTCTAGCACAGACAGCTCTCGACAGTTTGCACAGCTCGACTCAAACCCGAGCAAATCGGCCTTATTTTTCTCCACATCTCCGGAATCCTACCGCAAGCTCTGAACCTTTTTATTTCTTCCCCTGGATCATCGCAGCTAGCTAGCTGCTATTCGAGTGGCCACTCCTGGCTAACGTCACTGTCCCGAAGCAAGAACCAATTAGCCTGGAGCTTTCCTTGCTAGGCCCATCTACACCTAATCAAAGAGGTCCATCTGATATCCCATCCGCTAGCATGCTAGCCGCGGCCTGCTAGCTGTCCAGAGCACATCGGACTGTTAGCTTAAGAGGCCCAACAGATAAATTCTTTGGCCACTATACCTATTTTGCCAATTGTCCTGGTTTACCACACGGAGCCTTGCTGATCTATCTGCCGACGTAACAGCACGAGGTGGCCACAACAGACTTCCTTCCGTCGCGACGTCCCTCCAAGGCCCTTCTGCTAGCTTGCTATCCTCGGTCTGCAAGCTGCCTGAAGCCACTCACTGGACTCCTATGATCACTCGGCTATGCATGCCTCTCGCTAACGTCAATATGCCTTGTCCATTGCTGTTTTGGTAACTATTTATTGCCTTATTTCACTGTAGAGCCTCTAGCCCTGCTCAATACACCTTATTTAATTAACACTTTAGTTCCACCTACCAAACATGCAGTGACATCACCTGGTTTAAATTATATTTCTAGGGACAAATTCTCTTTCATCGTCACTCTATGCACAGGTTTACCCTCACTGTATCCACATCCTACCATACCTTTGTCTATACATTATACCTTGAAACTATTCTACCGTGCCCAGAAATCTGCTCCCCTTACTCTCTGTTCTGAACGTACTAGACAACCAGTTATTTTAGCCTTTAGCCGTACCCTTACCCTACTCCTCCTCTGTTCCTCTGGTGATGTGGAGGTTAATCCAGGCCCTGCAGTGCCTAGCTCCACTCCAATGCCCCAGTCGCTATCATTTGTTGACTTCTGTAACCGCAAAAGCGGTTTCATGCATGTTAACATTAGAAACCTCCTCCCTAAGTTTGTTTTATTCCCTGCCCTAGCACACTCAGCCAACCCGGATGTCCTAGCCCTGTCTGAATCCTGGTTCAGGAAGACCACCAAAACCCCTGAAATTTCCATCCCTAAATATAACATTTTCCAACAAGATAGAACTGCCAAAGGGGGCGTGTTGCAATCTACTGCAGAGATAGCCTGCAGAGTTTTGTCTTACAATCCAGGTCTGTACCCAAACAATTTGAGCTTCTACTTTTAAAAATCCACCTTTCCAGAAACAAGTCTCTCACCGTTGCCACTTGCTAGAGACCACCCTCTGCCCCCAGCTGTGCCCTGGACACCATATGTGAACTGATTTCCTCCCATCTATCTTCAGAGCTTGTGCTGCTAGGTGATCTAAACTGGCCATCCTCAAACTATGCTTGATGCCCTTAATCTCTCACAAATTATCAAAGAACCCACCAGGTACAACCCCAAATCCGTAAACACGGGCACCCTCATAGATATCATCCTGACCAATTTACCCTCCAGATATAACTCTGCTGTTTTCAACCAAGATCTCAGTGATCACTGCCTCATTGCCTGCATCCGTAACGGGTCTGCGGTCAAACGACTACCCCTCATCACTATCAAACGTTCCCTAAAACACTTCTGCGAGCAGGCCTTCCTAATCGAGCAGGCCTTCCTAACCTGGAAGGATATTGACCTCATCCCGTCAGTAGAGGATGCCTGGTTATTCTTTAAAAGTGCCTTCCTCACCATCTTAAATAAGCATGCCCCTTTCATTTTTTTAAACCAGGAACAGATAGAGCCCTTGGTTCTCTCCAGACCTGACTGCCCTCGATCAGCACAAAATCAGCCTGTAGCGTTCTGCATTAGCATCGAATAGCCCCCGTGATATGCAACTTTTCAGGGACATTAGGAACAAATATACACAGGCAGTTAGGAAAGCTAAGGCTAGCTTTTTCAAGCAGAAATTTGCATCCTGTAGCGCAAACTCAAAAATGTTCTAGGACACTGTAAACGTCCATGGAGAATAAGAGCACGTCCTCCCAGCTGCCCACTGCACTGAGGCTAGGAAACCCTGTCACCACTGATAAATTCACTATACACTAACTGAGAATTTCAAGCTTTTTCCTACGGCTGGCCATGCTTTCCACCTGGCTACTCCTACCCCGGTCAACAGCCCTGCACTCCCCACAGCAACTCGCCCAAGCATCCCCCATTTCTCCTTCACCCAAATCCAGATAGCTGATGTTCTTAGAACTGCAAAACCGGGACCCCATCAAATCAGCCGGGCTAGACAATCTGGACCCTCTCTTTTTAAAATGATCTGCTGAAATTGTTGCAACCCCTATTCGTAGCCTGTTCAACCTCTCTTTCGTATCGTCTGAGATTCCCTAAAGATTGGTAAGCTGCCGCGGTCATCCCCCTCTTCAAAGAGGGAGACACTCTAGACCCAAATTGCTACAGACCTATATCTATCCTAGCCTGCCTATCTAGGTTGTAGTTATTATAGGAATTATAGGATTATTTCTCTATACTATTTGTATTTCATTAACCTTTGACTATTGGATGTTCTTATAGGCACTTTAGTATTGCCAGTGTAACAGTATAGCTTCCATCCCTCTCCTAGCCCCTACCTGGGCTCGAACCAGGAACACATCGACAACAGCCACACTCGAAGCAGCGTTACCCATGCAGAGCAAGGGGAACAACCACTCCAAGTCTCAGAGCGAGTGACGTTTGAAACAATATTAGCGCGCACCGCGCTAACTAGTTAGCCATTTCACATCGGTTACACCATCCTCATCTCGGGAGATGATAGGCTTGAAGTCATAAACAGCTGCTGGCAAATGCACGAAAGTGCTGTTTGAATGAATGCTTACGAGCCTGCTGGTGCCTACCATCGCTCAGTCAGACTGCTCTATCAAAACATAGACTTAGTTATAACATGATAACACACAGAAATACGAGCCGTATGTCATTAATATGGTCGAATGCGGTAACTATCATCTCGAAAACAAGACGTTTATTCTTTCAGTGAAATACGGACCGTTCCGTATTTTATCTAACAGGTGGCATCCATAAGTCTAAATATTGCTGTTACATTGCACAACCTTCAATGTTATGTCATAATAACGTAAAATTCTGGCAAATTAGGCGGCCCAAACTGTTGCAAATACACTGACTCTGCGTGCAATGAACGTAAGAGAAGTGACACAATTTCACCTGGTTAATATTGCCTGCTAACCTGGATTTCTTTTAGCTAAATATGCAGGTTTAAAAATACACTGCTAAAAAAATAAAGGGAACACTAAAATAACACATACTAATAACACATACTAGATCTGAATGAATGAAATATTCTTATTAAACACTTTTTTCTTTACATAGTTGAATGTGCTGACAACAAAATCACACAAAAATTATCAATGGAAATCAAATGTATCAACCCATGGAGGTCTGGATTTGGAGTCACACTCAAAATTAAAGTGGAAAACCACACTACAGGCTGATCCAACTTTGATGTAATGTCCTTAAAACAAGTCAAAATGAGGCTCAGTAGTGTGTGTGGCCTCCATGTGCCTGTATGACCTCCCTACAACGCCCGGGCATGCTCCTGATGAGGTGGCGGATGGTCTCCTGAGGGATCTCCTCCCAGACCTGGACTAAAGCATCCGCCAACTCCTGGACAGTCTGTTGGTGGATGGAACGAGACATGATGTCCCAGATGTGCTCAATGGGATTCAGATCTGGGGAACGGGCGGCCCAGTCCATAGCATCAATGCCTTCTTCTTGCAGGAACTGCTGACACACTCCAGCCACATGAGGTCTAGCATTGTCTAGCATTAGGAGGAACCCAGGGCCAACCGCACCAGCATATGGTCTCACAATGTAAGGGCGTTCGTCTGTAGGAGGAGGAGAAGCGGACCAAAGCGCAGCGTGGTGGTTATTCATATTTTAATAAATCACTACACATGAACAAACTAACGAAAACAAGAAATGTGAGAACGCAAAACAGTCCTATCCTGTGACGACAAACACAGTGACAGGAACAATCACCCACAAACACACAGTGAAACCCAGGCTACCTAAGTATGATTCTCAATCAGAGACAACTAATGACACCTGCCTCTGATTGAGAACCATACTAGGCCGAAAACATAGAAATGCCCCAAAACATAGAAAAACAAACATAGACTGCCCACCCAACTCACGCCCTGACCATACTAAATAAATACAAAACAACAGAAATAGAGGTCAGAACGTGACAGTACCCCCCCCCAAAGGTGCGGACTCCGGCCGCAAAACCTTGACCTATAGGGGAGGGTCTGGGTGGGCGTCTGTCCGCGGTGGCGGCTCTGGCGCGGGACGCGGACCCCACTTCACCATTGTCTTAGTCCGCCTTATTGTCCGCCTCCCTGGCTTACTCACCATGGCCACCCCTCTCAATGACCCCACTGGACAGAGGGGCTGCTCGGGACAGAGGGGCAGCTCGGGACAGAGGTGAAGCAGCTGCTCGGGACAGAGGGACAACTGCTCGGGACAGAGGGGCAGCTGCTCGGGACAGAGGGGCGATAGCAGCTCGGGACAGAGGGGCGATAGCAGCTCGGGACAGAGGGGCGATAGCTGCTCGGGACAGAGGGGCGATAGCTGCTCGGGACAGAGGGGCGATAGCTGCTCGGGACAGAGGGGCGGCAGCTGCTCGGGACAGAGGGGCGGCAGCTGCTCGGGACAGAGGGGCGGCAGCTGCTCGGGACAGAGGGACAGCTGCTCGGGACAGAGGGACAGCTGCTCGGGACAGAGGGACAGCTGCTCGGGACAGAGGGGCGGCAGCAGCTCGGGACAGAGGGGCGACAGCTGCTCTGGACAGAGGGGCAGCTGCTCGGGCGGCCCCTGGCTGACTGACGGCACTGGCGGCCCCTGGCTTACTGGCGGCCCCTGGCTGACTAGCGGCACTGGCGGCCCCTGGCTTACTGGCGGCCCCTGGCTTACTGGCGGCACTGGCGGCCCCTGGCTGACTGGCGGCACTGGCGGCCCCTGGCTGACTGGCGGCACTGGCGGCCCCTGGCTGACTGGCGGCACTGGCGGCCCCTGGCTGACTGGCGGCACTGGCGGCCCCTGGCTGACGGGCGGCACTGGCGGCCCCTGGCTGACTGGCGGCACTGGCGGCCCCTGGCTGACGGGCGGCACTGGCGGCCCCTGGCTGACTGGCGGCACTGGCGGCTCCTGGCAGACGGGCGGCGCTGGCGGCTCCGGGCAGACGGGCGGCGCTGGCGGCTCCGGGCAGACGGGCGGCGCTGGCGGCGCTGGGCAGACGGGCGGCGCTGGCGGCGCTGGGCAGACGGACGGCGCTGGCGCCGCTGGGCAGACGGGAAGCTCAGCTGGCGCTGGGCAGACGGGAAGCTCAGCTGGCGCTGGGCAGACGGGAAGCTCCGGCAACGCTGGAGAAGAGGAAGGCCCTGGTAGCGCCGGAGAGGCGGGAGACTCCGGCAGCGGCGCCGGACAGGCGGGAGGCTCCGGCAGCGGCGCCGGACAGGCGGGAGGCTCCGGCAGCGGCGCCGGACAGGCGGGAGGCTCCGGCAGAGGCGCCGGACAGGCGGGAGGCTCCGGCAGAGGCGCCGGACAGGCGGGAGGCTCCGGCAGAGGCGCCGGACAGGCGGGAGGCTCCGGCAGCGGCGCCGGACAGGCGAGAGGCTCCGGCAGAGGCGCCGGACAGGTGGGAGGCTCCGGCAGCGCTGGAGAGGAGGAAGCCCCTGTAAGGATGGGCCGGAGAGACAGCCTGGTACGGGGGGCTGCCACCGGAGGGCTGGTGCGTGGAGGTGGTGACGGATAGACCGGGCCGTGAAGGCGTACTGGAGATCTTGAGAGCAGGGCTGGCACCAACCGCCCTGGCTGGATCTTCACCCTAGCCCGGCAGATGTGGGGAGCTGGGATGTAGCGCACCGGGCTAAGCACGCGTACTGGGGACACCGTGCGCACAACTGCATAACACGGTGCCTGACCAGCACCACGCCCGCCACAGTTAGCACTGCTAGGAGCACTGTAGTGCTGAGATGGCACAGGACGTGCAAGGCTAGGGAGATGCACAGGAGGCCTGGTGCGTGAGGCTGGCACAGTCTTCACCAGACCCCTCGCACGCACCTCAGGATGAGTATGGAGAGCTGACCCCGGTGCCATTAAATCCCTGACACGCTCCGTCGGGCGAATGTCGTGCCTCATGCACCAAACCAGCAAGTCCCTCATATCACTCTCCTCCAATTTCCCCATTAACTCCTTCACAGTCTCTGCTTCGCTCACCTCCAACACCAGCTCTGGTTCTGAGCTCCTCCTTGGCTCCTCACGATAAACGGGGGGAGTTGGCTCAGGTCTGACTCCTGACTCTGCCACACTCCCCCTGTGCCCCCCCCCCAAGAAATTTTTGGGGGTGACTCTCGGGCTTCCATCCGCTCTGCCGTGCTAGTTCCTCATAATGCCGCCTCTCTGCTTTTGCTGCCTCCAGCTCGGCCTTGGGGCGGCAATATTCTCCTGGCTCTGCCCAGGGTCCTTTCCCGTCTAGAATCTCCTCCCAAGTCCATCTCTCCAAGTAGTGCAGCCTCTCCCACTGCTGATTTTGCTGCTGCTGCTGTTGCTCCTCCTGCTGCTGCTTTTGCTGCTGCTGCTGTTGCTCCTGCTGCACCAGTCGCTTCTCCTGCTGCTGCTGTTGCTGCTGCCTCTGTTTACCACGCCGCTTGGTCCTTGGTAGGTGGGTGATTCTGTAAGGGCGTTCGTCTGTAGGAGGAGGAGAAGCGGACCAAAGCGCAGCGTGGTGGTTATTCATATTTTAATAAATCACTACACATGAACAAACTAACGAAAACAAGAAATGTGAGAACGCAAAACAGTCCTATCCTGTGACGACAACACAGTGACAGGAACAATCACCCACAAACACACAGTGAAACCCAGGCTACCTAAGTATGATTCTCAATCAGAGACAACTAATGACACCTGCCTCTGATTGAGAACCATACTAGGCCGAAAACATAGAAATGCCCCAAAACATAGAAAAACAAACATAGACTGCCCACCCAACTCACGCCCTGACCATACTAAATAAATACAAAACAACAGAAATAGAGGTCAGAACGTGACACACAAGGGGTCTGAGGGTCTCATCTCGGTACCTAATGGCAGTCAGGCTACCTCTGGCGAGCACATGGAGGGCTGTGCGGCCCCCCAAAGAAATGCCACCCCACACCATGACTGACCCACCGCCAAACCGGTCATGCTGGAGGATGTTGCAGGCAGCAGAACGTTCTCCACGGCGTCTCCAGACTCAAGAGCACAGGGCGCCAGTGGCGAATTTGCCAATCTTGGTGTTCTCTGGCAAATGCCAAACGTCCTGCACGGTGTTGGGCTGTAAGCGCAACCCCCACCTGTGGACGTCGGGCCCTCATACCACTCTCATGGAGTCTGTTTCTGACCGTTTGAGCAGACACATGCACATTTGTGGCCTGCTGGAAGTCATTTTGCAGGGCTCTGGCAGTGCTCCTCCTGCTCCTCCTTGCACAAAGGCGGAGGTAGCGGTCCTGCTGCTGGGTTGTTGCCCTCCTACGGCCTCCTCCACGTCTCCTGATGTACTGGCCTGTCTCCTGGTAGCGCCTCCATGCTCTGGACACTACGCTGACAGACACAGCAAACCTTCTTGCCACAGCTCGCATTGACGTGCCATCCTGGATGAGCTGCACTACCTGAGCCACTTGTGTGGCTACCACTAGAGTGAAAGCACCGCCAGCATTCAAAAGTGACCAAAACATCAGCCAGGAAGCATAGGAACTGAGAAGTGGTCTGTGGTCACCACCTGCAGAACCACTCCTTTATTGGGGGTGTCTTGCTAATTGCCTATAATTTCCACCTGTTGTCTATTCCATTTGCACAACAGCATGTGAAATGTATTGTCAATCAGTGTTGCTTCCGAAGTGGAAAGTTTGATTTCACAGAAGTGTGATTGACTTGGAGTTACATTGTGCTGTTTAAGTGTTCTCTTTATTTTTTGAGCAGTGTATTTACTTCTGTGTATTGATTTTAAGAAAGGCATTGATGTTTATGGTTAGGTACACATTGGAGCAACGATACGCACCACATTGATTATATGCAACGCAGGACACGCTAGATAAACTAGTAATATCATCAACCATGTGTAGTTAACTAGTGATTATTGATTGTTTTTTATAAGATAAGTTTAATGCTAGTTAGCAACTTACCTTGGCTTACTTCATTCGCGTAACAGGCAGGCTCCTCGTGGAGTGCAATGAGAGGCAGGTGGTTAGAGCGTTGGACTAGTTAACTGTAAGGTTGCAAGATTGAATCCTTGAGCTGACAAGGTAAAAATATGTCGTTCTGCCCCTGAATAAGGCAGTTAACCCACCGTTCCTAGGCCGTCATTGAAAATAAGAATGTGTTCTTAACTGTCTTGCCTAGTTAAATAAAGATTTTAAAAATATATATATATTTTTTTATCTGCCAAATCGGTGTCCAGAAATACAGATTTCCGATTGTTATGAAAACTTGAAATTGGCCCTAATTAATCGGCCTTTCCGATTAATCGGTCGACCTCTAGTATATACACTACACAAGGAAGACTTCCTCTCTAGGTGGAAAGCAACAACGATTTGGACAAAAGTGCATGCTGCCCCAATAAAACTGACTCCATCAATCAACGAGCCACCTTCATGCTGAGGGAAGCATCATAACCATAGGCTGGGCTCCATGATTGTGAATGGATAGCACACCTGGATAATGCACCAGTCATGGGGTTCCATCTGTCGGCTTGTCCCCTTGTGAGTTGGGTTTGTTGTGCTTCTCAAAGACTTCTTGAGCTTCCTTGACAGTGGAAAATGTGTGCGTTGTGTTTTGGAAGGTCAAGAGGACTTTTGCTGGGTGGATGAAGATGCATCTCTGGTTTAGCTTGCGCAGCTGGGATCTCACCTCATTGTAGGTCTCCCTTTGTTTTAGCAGTTCGGCACTCAGACTTACAATTAAAACCTGTAAATGAATCATTGGCAGTGCTCAGTGCTGAAGTGGAGACCTATTCAACCGAAGTGGAACGTTTGGAGAGGACAGCCAATGCAACAGCGGTGCAATTTTATAACCTGGAAACGGCAAGGTAGGCTCGAAGGGATAATCAAACTCCTAAAAGAGAAGACAGAATCACTCAAAAATCATTCCCGTAAATTCAATGTGCAGGTCACAGGACTTGAAACTGGTGTGGAAGTGGGTAACCCAACTGCCTTCATGGGCAATCTTTTCTATGAACTGTTGAAGCAGGAGAAGCTGGGTCCCATGCCACTGATTAACATTACGGAACGGATCTCGGTGTATGATTGTACAGATCCACAGCTTTGAAGTCAAGCTGGAATCCGGAGTCTGACCTATGCAGGGAAGAGGATCAGCATATACCCTTAAGTTAAAGGCAGATGTAATCTCCTCACAAACAATCTCTGTATACAGTAGTAGCGGCCAGCTCTTTCTGTTGAGAGATGCCATGTTTCCACAGTTGAATTGTAGATAGACAAATTCTTGTCACACAATGAGTGTCCCACACCTTAATATGATGTTTAGTATTGACAAGTTTTACAAAATAAGTCTGCTAATTCATAGTAATTTGCAAAAGACAGCCATGAAAAGATCACGTGTTTCAATGCATGCCACTGGAACCGGAACTCCAGACTTCTGGTGTTATTTTATTTTGATCTTATCTTTGGTATGCAAGAGTGTTTTACATTTCCAATTGACATCACTGTCATTATATACCCTTACAACTGTCCTGTTTTAATAGGGTTTATCCTACTACGTTTTTATTTTTTTGCCTCAAATAATGTTCAGTGGAACCGCTACTGCACTGTGTATGCTTCCCTTATAAACTGTACATTGAAATAAAATATACTGTGAACCAACCCTGTGTATGTGACTGACTGGGTCATCTGCATGCCACAAAAATATATGCCTGCCTGATGAGCTAAAGCCTATAGTCTTCAGCTCTCAGGCAATGTTACTCATCACACAAGCATGATTTAGCAAACCATCCCTATTACACACACACACACACACACAGAAATAAAATAAATGTTGAACCACATAAAGTGGTGTATTTAATCCACAGTAGGCTATTCCCTCCTGACTCCAGCCCTGTGCGTATTGTGCATATAGGTAATGCTTTTGTGAAGGTTGAGACAGCACCAGCAGGATCCTTCCATTATCATATCATAGGAGAAACCTGCAACAGCATGTCCCATTCTGCTGCCACTTAATTACCTTCAGTCTGCCTGCAGGAAACTGGCTCCCAGCCAGGTCTACTCTCAAGAGGGCTAGGAGACACACACACACACACACACACACACACACACTGGTTTCAATTTACCAAGGGACAAATATGAGCTTACACAGGGGCTCCCTCCCAATACTTCATATAATGAGTAAGCATCTTAGGCTGGGCTACTAAGAGTTGTGTGTGAATTATAGCCTATTTGCCGCAGTAAATGTGGAATGCATGCATAAATGCCCAAATAATACACACAGGAAAATCCTCTGCATCAAGAGAAGCATTTTATAACAATAAAAAGGCTCTGATCATGTTTGTTGTTAATGACATCAGATCCAGGCAGTCGAGTGAAGGTGAATAACAGACAAGAACAACCTAGGATGCTACATCCTAGGATGCATTACACATATTACACATCACTGCTCTTACTTGTGGAGAAGCAGTCCCTATTCCACTTGTGTAATAACAACAAAACATAAAACTCAATTACTAAACATTTACTATGAAACAACATAATAGGGAGATCAGATTTAATCAAGGAGGGAGACATGATGAAACCACTCCTGTTCTGAGGATTTGGGGGAGACACTACAAAGGGTTTATCAAACGAGGTGACGTCACTACATTTTTGACAGCCACTTCCTGGTGTTATTTGTTGTGGCAATACCGTGGATTTTGCCTAGACTAGACACAGTTCATGTCAGAATTGACAAGAATGTACTTTTTGTAGGTTAGGAGAATTCACACACCAGGTTACGATAATCAATGTCACAGGTTAGGATAATTAGGTCAAGGTTAGGAAAAGGGTAGGCTAAAATAAATCAACTTTTGACGTATATTTGACATAAACTGCATCCCATCTAGCGATGAGCAATACTGTGGCACTGAAACGGTCAGCTGCACAGATCAGGAACAAGGAAGACACATCAATACTAGATACCATACATCTTTGAAGCGTGCCTGTACTATCGGCAGGGAACAGATAGAAAGGTTGAACAAGTTACGGATCTCACGCTGCTTCAGAACGCAAGCTTGGTCTCGAACAGTAAAGCTGGTGGCGCGATCTGTCGCGATGTTGTAAACCATGGACAGCAGAATAAAGTAAGAGGCGAGTTTATTTACTTATATAGATTATACATAACACTGTTTTACGGATCGTTATTAAAAGTGTGTGAATTGTAGAACAACGTATGGCGTAATTTGAGATATATATATATATATATATATAGTTAATAATGGAATGATTTAGCTGGCTGTCTGGCATGCGCTAGCATTTGGGTCAGTCTAATGCTGTCTCGCGCTAGCTGACCAATTAGCAAGCCTGCTAACGGCTAGCCATACATCTTCATCACGTTGCTAAATTAAGTAGCCTGTTAGCCTAGGACAAAGCTCACCGATATTCTAGTATTTAACGGTCCTAAAGTAAACAATACCATCTGGTATCAATACAGACTTTTAGGTACAAGGCATTTCACCACGAATGTCAGCTACCGCTAGCTATCATCATGTTATTTCTCGGCCATCAAATTAATCACGCGAGAATCCAATTGCTTTGATGTCTGGCCAGCTCACAGAGCGAACTCGACAGATGATTCCTTTATATGAACTGCTTCATAACGATTTATTGCTACGATTTATAGTTAGCTATGTTGCATATATTGTTGATGTAGCTAGTTAGCAATTGTTGCATACCATAAATTCTGTTTGTACACATACGTTTATTTTGCCCCTAGCTAAAGTCATAATCTCGTTTTTTTTTACAGCGAGATTCCGGAAAGGACGTTTGATTTGGTACTACAGATTGCATGCCCAACATCTGAAAATGAAGGTTTGTAAGATAACGTGAGCATGTTTGTGTTACAACACAAATCCTTATTGATTTGCCCTGGATGGAGAGGGAGAAATGGACAGATCTGAATATCATGTTTTTTCCCCTCTGCCTAGTTAGTATCATACGTACACTGCCAGACAATACTACCAAGACACTTTAGAAACAGAAACGTTTGCCTTTATAAAAGCTGTGAATAGCATGCCTATTTAGGTTAAATACTAGGAAACTCTTAGATTACAGATAACAGACATTAGTGAGAGTTGCATTCTCACCAGACATGGCATAAGTCAGAGTCCACGTTGGTAGTCCACGTTGGTACAGTAAGCCCTAGGCTACAGTGGAGGTGGTGAGTAGGTAAGTCTGTGGTGTAATTAGGCATGGCCCAAGACTACCAGACTGTTTCACCTATATAACAGGCTTACAACAGTTAACAGACTGACATCGGTTGAAGATCTAAGGATAGGTTAAAGGTTGGAATGTTGACTAAGAAACTCACACTTAGTTGGGAGCATAGATTCCAGTGTTTGGAGTCTTATTTCACCTTCTCTCACAGGGGATGAGGGAAGTTAAGGGAGTAGTTGTTTTATGAAAGTTGTTGCATTGTGATCCAGATCTACCCCTTTTCATTTTCTTGTGACTCACCAAATAGATCATTTTAACATTTTTTTAACCACAACAACCCAGGTTCCAGCATCGACTCCCAACATAGACTGTTTTGGGTCCAGTCCAGGCCATGAGCAGCCAGCATCAGCTGTTCTTTATATTTGTGATTGTCAAACATTCCACCAGTCGAACAGAAAACACAAAGTGCTTAGAATAACCAGGGAATGATTCTGGCCAATAAAGAACGGTTCTAACTTTTCTGAGTAGCCCATGGGAAACAAAACAACCTATATTTCACATTGATATCCAATGTCCACCCTTAAGTCGAATATCAGGTAAAAACAGTTGTACTTATTATACCAGCTCTCTCGTTTTCCCTCTCAGTCCTGACATTAAAGAGGTGTTCTGTGGATGGTTCAGTGGTGCAGCTGCTGAGCTGACCAGAATAAAGGGAAACTTATCCTTGGACCTAACGAAGATATTAGATTTAAAACCAAACTCATAAACCTTGGGCCTGTACTGAAATAACAGATCCAGGGTCAGACTCGTATCCGGAGCCAGACTCTCAGGAGCTCACATCTACATTACACTCCCCTCAGCTCCCATGGAACAACCAAAAGCTTATACCTCATTGGATAAGTGTGCTGCTACAGCCGAATACTACCTCCTCATTGGACAGGAGAGTTGTAGGGTACAGGAAGTGGGTTATGATGTGGATGAATGGCTATGCATTAGGAGAGGTTGTTAGGCTCACAGGAGATCCAGAGAGATATATTTGTTGCAAGTGGAATCTTGTGATTTTGACAGGTTGTTGTTTTAGAAAAATGGGTTTCGGATATCAAAACAGGGAATCGACCAAACTTCCAATTTTTATTGATTTCCCCTTTCCTTTAAAATTGCCCTGGGTTCTAGTCTATGGGGATGTGTGGAATGATACGTTTCTTTTACGCTGTTGCTTATGAATGAAATAGATTGTCTTGTTTTTAAGATATTATTAAATTCAGATTGATGGATTGTGTGGGAGCATAAAATGTGTACTTACTATAGGCCTGTATTGAGGTATTAGGTTGCTATGGTGATGCTGAGCTCTACTGTGTGCTTTAGACTCGGTTCCTCATGACATGTTTGTCTTGTTGTCTTTGTGTGTGTGTGTGTGTGTTTTGTGTGTGGTATCAGATAGTGTTCTTTCTGAGTCATAATGGACAGGCTTTGGCCTAGCTGTTTGAAACTTCCTCTATTACTCTAATTTTATCATAAACGGCCATGTTCTCACAGCTAATAGCCTAAATGCAGAAGTTATTCTCCTCATATTTCAGCCTCTTCATGTTACTATTTTTCATAATGGAAGAAGTTTTACTTCCAACTAGTTAACGATATCACAGAAGGTTTTAGTGGTGATGTAAAAAAAAAAAAAAAGGCCCATTTCAATTTGTCTGGCTTGCCATTCCAAATAAAATATCTAGCCCCTTGATATAATTGTTCAATCTGATTTTAAGAGCTATCATTTTGATGGCCATAATAAATAGATATGCCGATAGTGGACAACCTTGTTTTACTCCTCTTGACAGTATGATACTTTCTGAGAAGTAGACATTATTTACTATTTTACACCTAGGGTTAGTTGCTATACATAACCTTAACCCATTGTATATGAGATTCTCCAAAATGTAAATATTCTAAGCATTTATGTATAAATTCCAGTCATACTTTATCTAAAGCCTTTTCAAAGTTAGCAATGAATACCATGCCTAGTTTCACAGATTTTTCATACACTGAAGTGCAAGGGGCCTCCAATTTTTAAAATTAAGTGCGGAAATGTTGCAGGACATGCAGGTGCAGAGGTTGTGTTTGTACAACAGATGATAGTGTTCCAGAGAGCTTTTGGCAATATTTTCAAAATAATACCTATTTATATACTTTTCAAAAGGCTTTATAACTGTTCAATGAAAAGAAAATGCATTGGAGCAGGGAAACCTGTCTATTCAATAAAGATTTAGTTTGGGGCCTTGTCAGCCTCTGCTCACAATTGCCAAGATCGAACTGTCAAAGAAAGCTGAAACGGGTATATTCTTGTTGCCCTTCCCTGGGATATACCACTGTCAAAATGACATTTAAATAACCAAACTGGTATTCAATTTGTAATTACATTGTATAATAATAGTCTAAAGCAGATAATCATAACCCATCCATAAAGGAACTTTAATTCACAATTAGCGTGCACTTGTAATTTTAAAAGGTAGGCTTATCATCCGTTTGACACAGATGAGGAGCTCCAGCAAACAAGCACATTTATTTGAAATAAATTGTCAACCTCGTATTTCAAATGTTCATGTGCACTTTAAACATCTCAGAGGAGAGGAAATGGTCAATTAAATGCAATAAAGTATGCATAATGTATATAATGTGTCGTGGGCCTCCCGAGTGGCGCAGTGGTCTAAGGCACAATGTACACTGACACGGTCGCCAGGTGTATGGTGTGTCCTCCGACACATTGGATTAAGTTTGCATTGTGTCAAGAAGTAGTGCGGCTTGGTTGGGTTGTGTTTCGGAGGACCCGCGGCTCTCGACCTTCGGCTCTCGACCTTCGCCTCTCCCGAGTCCGTACCGGAGTTGCGGCGATGAGACACGACTGTAACTACCAATTGGATACTATGAAATTAGGGAGAAAAATGGTGTAAAAAGTAAGAAAACAAAAAAACAACAATGTTTCGTACCTAAATTTAACAGACATTTCTCCAATGTTGCAAGTAACGGGAATTAAATGTTGTAACGCTAGCGATTATTATATGGAGTGTAGATTTAACAGAAATTAAGTTTAATTTGGGGAAACATGAACAAACATTCATAATGCAGAAATAAAGCGGTCTGAAATGGCGGGAATCCAGGATACCCAGAACTAAAATCTTGTGTAATTGCTCAGATGCTTTATTACTTTCTAGGGTAGACATGTCAGAAAAGATACTAGAAAACAGAAGCTGAACGAGGAGGGCCACCCCTCTCTTTGCAAGTCTATGGGTCAAATGTCCCCCCCCAATTCGAAAGATGCTAAAACCTGCAAACTCGTGAATTGTCCAAATAAAACATTATTTTAAAAATAATAAAATAACCAAGTTAGTCGTCGCATCCCACAGTCTGTTGACAGCTGCTATTATACCAGTTATGTTACGTGCATCTGTCTACAAGAGATTACACCTAGTGTACCCCCATTTGTCAATCCGATGTCATTAAATGTGGGCTACATTTCATTTAATAAGGGCTTCATTCATTATTTGAATTCTGTTTATCAGAAGTCCAAATTAATAAAGTCCTTTATAAAATCTAATGTAGCTTACGTTTAATGGCATCGGATTCACAAATGGGGCTTAGTAGTGCGTCTTCGCCACATGCCTGTAGAATAACCCTGTTAGAATGACTGTAGGAAGGCTATAGGTAGGCCTAGGTCTGTATGTATTTTTTTCTCCTTTTGCTGATGGGACAGTATGGTAACCTTGGTCAGCAGAGTAGACCCCTTAGTCTGCTGTGTGCTGTGTGCTGCCTAGTGCCGCTGCCTATTATTAGCCTACATGGCTGTTACAATGAGCAGTTCCCTGTTCCCTGGTAGCTGAGAGAGGAGAGGAGAACAGTTGTAATGTAGTAATCATTTGAAGTCAGATCCAGTACATGGCCAAAAGTGGACACCTGCTCGTCGAATATCTCATTCCAAAATCATGGGCATTAATATGGAGTTGGTCCCCCCCCCATTGCTGCTATAACAGCCGCCACTCTTCTGGGAAGGCCTTACACTTGATGTTGGAACATTGCTACGGGGACTTGCTTCCATTCAGCCACGAGCATTACTGAGTTCGGGCACTGATGTTGGGTGATTAGGCCTGTCTCGCAGTCGGCATTCCAATTCATCCCAAAGATGTTCGATGGGGTTGAGGTGAGGGCTCTGTGCAGGCCAGTCAAGTTCTTCCACACCGATCTCGACAAACCATTTCTGTATGGACCTCGCTTTGTGCACGGAGGCATTGTCATGCTGAAACAGGAAAGGGCCTTCCCTAAAATGTTGCCACAAAGTTGGAAGCACAGAATTGCCTAGAATGTCAATGTAGGCTGTAGCGTTAAGATTTCCCTTCACTGGAACTAAGGGGCCTAGGCCGGACCATGAAAAACAGCCCCAGAACATTATTCCTCCTCCACCTAACTTTACAGTTGGCGCTATGCATTCGGGCAGGTTGCGTTCTCCTGGCATCTGCCAAACCCAGATTAGTTAGCTGGACTGCCAGATGGTGAAGCGTGATTCATCACCCAAGATAACAAGTTTCCCCTGCTCCAGAGTCCAGTGGCGGCGAGGTTTACACCATATTTAGGGAGTTGGTTTAGGACTTGGTCAGGTGGATTAAGCATGTACCAATTTAGGTCACCTAGCAGGACAAGTATAAGGTGCCAGGAGAAAGCTTAGGGCAGGTAGGGTACCTGCTGGTGATGATAGTGGACGATAACACCCAGCAACAGTCAACAAAAAGCTATTTCAAAGTTTTATGCTTAAAACCAGCAAATCAAATTGTTTGGGTACGTTTTTGGTGGAGACAACTGAGCACTGAAGGTGTTCCTTGGTAAAGATTGCAACTCCATCACCTTTGGAAGATCTGTCTTTCTGAAAAAGGTTATAACCAGACAGGTTAACATCAGTGTTCAAAAGACTCTTTCTTAACCACGTCTCAGTAATGATCAACACATCTGGATTTGAGCTGTGAACCCACACTTTCAATTGATCTATTTTAGGTAGTACGCTTCTAGTGTTAACATGCAGAAAACCCATGCAGAAATCAGTGAAGCAGATATCAGAGTACAAGTCAGAATTGGGGATTGCAACAATAGATGGGCCAGGGTGTACATGCACATTTCCAGACATCATCAGCAGTAATACAATCAGGACACGGCAGAGGACAGGGAGAGCTCTGTGTTGTTGATTTATGACATTTGAATGTGCATTAGATGGAAACACAATCTATATGTACAGCAATTACATCAGGTAACATGAATACAAAGCTGGCAGAGGGAAAAGGGGAAACAGAAAGGGAAAAGGGGAAACAGAAAAAGGGAGTTATTTACATAAGTATTCTGTCAGACTCAAAATTGAGCTCAGGTGCTTCCTGTTTCCATTGATCATCCTTGATGATTCTACAAGTTGATTGGAGTCCACCAGTGGTAAATTCAGTTGTTTGGACATGATTTGGAAAGGTACACAGCTGTCTATATAAGGTCCCACAGTTGACAGTGCGTGTCAGAGCAAAAAACAAGCCTTGAGGTCGAAGGAATTGTCTTTAGAGCTTTGATACAGGATTGTGTCGGGGCACAAATCTGGGGAACGGTATCAACAAATTTCTGCAGTATTGAAGGTCCCCAAGATCACAGTGGCCTCCATCATTCTTAAATGGAAGAAGTTTGGAAGCACCAAGACTCTTCCTAGAGCTGGCCGCCCGGCCAAACTCAGAAATCGGGGGAGAAGGGCATTGGTCGGGGAGATGACCAATAACCCAATGGTCACTCTGACAGAGGTCTAGAGTTCCTCTGTGGGAACTCCAGAATGACAACCATCTTTGCACCACTCCACCAATCAGGCCTTTATGGTAGTGTGGCCAAATGGAATCCACTACTCAGTAAAAGGCACATGACAGCCAGCTTGTATTTTCCAAAAGCCACCTAAAGAACTCTGACCATGAGAAACAAGATACTCTGGTCTAATGAAACCAAGATTGAACTCATTGGCCTGAATGCCAAGCGTTACATCTGGAAGAAAACTGGCACCATCCCTACGGTGAAGCATTGTGGTGGCAGAATCATGCTGTGGGGATGTTTTTCAGCGGTAGGGACTGGGAGACTGGTCAGGATCACGGGAAAGACGAATAGAGCGAGATCCTTGATAAAAACCTGCTCCAGAGAGCTCGGGACCTCAGACTGGGAGCAAATGTTACCCTTCCAACAGGACAACAACCCTAAGCACACAGCCAAGGCAACGCAGGAGTGGCTTCGGGACAAATCTCTGAATGTCCTTGAGTGGCCCAGCCAGAGCCCGGACTTGAACCTGATCTAACATCTCTGGAGAGACCTGAAAATAGCTGTGCAGCAAAGCTACCCATTCAACCTGAGAGCTTGAGAGGATCCGCAGAGAAGAATGGGAGAAACTCCCCAAATACAGGTGTACCAAGCTTGTAGCATCATATCCAAGAAGATTCGAGGCTGCACTCACTGCCAAAGGCGAATACTTAATAATATGTAATATTATAACAGAATAACAACCTATCTCTCACCGTAACCAAGACTAAGTAGATGATTGTGGACTACAGGAAAAGGAGCACCGAGCACGTCCCCATTCTCATCGACGGGGCTGTAGTGGAGCAGGTTGAGAGCTTCAAATTCCTTGGTGTCCACATCAACAACAAACTAGATTGGTCCAAACACACCAAGACAGTCGTGAAGAGGGCACGACAAAGCCTATTCCCCCTCAGGAAACTAAAAAGATTTGGCATGGGTCCTACGGCCCAGTACATCTCTGGGGCAAAGCTGCCTGCCATCCAGGACCTCTACACCAGGCGGTGTCAGAGGAAGGCCCTTAAAATTGTCAAAGACCCCAGCCACCCCAGTCATAGACTGTTCTCTCTACTACCGCATGGCAAGCGGTACCGGAGTGCCAAGTCTAGGACAAAAAGGCTTCTCAACAGTTTTTACCCCAAGACATAAGACTCCTGAACAGGTAACCAAATGGTTACGTGGACTATTTGCATTGTGTGCCTCCTCCCAACCCCTCTTTTACGCTGCTGCTACTCTCTGTTTATCTTATATGCATAGTCAGTTTAACTATACATTCATGTACATACAGTGCCTTGCGAAAGTATTCGGCCCCCTTGAACTTTGCGACCTTTTGCCACATTTCAGGCTTCAAACATAAAGATATAAAACTGTATTTTTTTGTGAAGAATCAACAACAAGTGGGACACAATCATGAAGTGGAACGACATTTATTGGATATTTCAAACTTTTTTAACAAATCAAAAACAGAAAAATTGGGCGTGCAAAATTATTCAGCCCCTTTACTTTCAGTGCAGCAAACTCTCTCCAGAAGTTCAGTGAGGATCTCTGAATGATCCAATGTTGACCTAAATGACTAATGATGATAAATACAATCCACCTGTGTGTAATCAAGTCTCCGTATACATGCACCTGCACTGTGATAGTCTCAGAGGTCCGTTAAAAGCGCAGAGAGCATCATGAAGAACAAGGAACACACCAGGCAGGTCCGAGATACTGTTGTGAAGAAGTTTAAAACCGGATTTGGATACAAAAAGATTTCCCAAGCTTTAAACATCCCAATGAGCACTGTGCAAGTGATAATATTGAAATGGAAGGAGTATCAGACCACTGCAAATTTACCAAGACCTGGCCGTCCCTCTAAACTTTCAGCTCATACAAGGAGAAGACTGATCAGAGATGCAGCCAAGAGGCCCATGATCACTCTGGATGAACTGCAGAGATCTACAGCTGAGGTGGGAGACTCTGTCCATAGGACAACAATCAGTCGTATATTGCACAAATCTGGCCTTTATGGAAGAGTGGCAAGAAGAAAGCCATTTCTTAAAGATATCCATAAAAAGTGTCGTTTAAAGTTTGCCACAAGCCACCTGGGAGACACACCAAACATGTGGAAGAAGGTGCTCTGGTCAGATGAAACCAAAATTGAACTTTTTGGCAACAATGCAAAACGTTATGTTTGGCGTAAAAGCAACACAGCTGAACACACCATCCCCACTGTCAAACATGGTGGTGGCAGCATCATGGTTTGGGCCTGCTTTTCTTCAGCAGGGACAGGGAAGATGGTTAAAATTGATGGGAAGATGGATGGAGCCAAATACAGGACCATTCTGGAAGAAAACCTGATGGAGTCTGCAAAAGACCTGAGACTGGGACGGAGATTTGTCTTCCAACAAGACAATGATCCAAAACATAAAGCAAAATCTACAATGGAATGGTTCAAAAATAAACATATCCAGGTGTTAGAATGGCCAAGTCAAAGTCCAGACCTGAATCCAACCGAGAATCTGTGGAAAGAACTGAAAACTGCTGTTCACAAATGCTCTCCATCCAACCTCACTGAGCTGTTTTGCAAGGAGGAATGGGAAAAAATTTCAGTCTCTCGATGTGCAAAACTGATAGAGACATACCCCAAGCGACTTACAGCTGTAATCGCAGCAAAAGGTGGCGCTACAAAGTTTTAACTTAAGGGGGCTGAATAATTTTGCACGCCCAATTTTTCAGTTTTTGATTTGTTAAAAAAGTTTGAAATATCCAATAAATGTCGTTCCACTTCATGATTGTGTCCCGCTTGTTGTTGATTCTTCACAAAAAAATACAGTTTTATATCTTTATGTTTGAAGCCTGAAATGTGGCAAAAGGTCGCAAAGTTCAAGGGGGCCGAATACTTTCGCAAGGCACTGTACATACTACCTAAACCATTTGGAGTCAATGCCTAAACTTAACCCTAGCCTTAAAAATGTGGAGTTAATGCTTTTTCTTAAACTCTTCGAAATAGGTATTTTGGAACAATTTTGGAAATTTTACGTTTGATAAACATGGATGAATTCTGACGTGAGACTGTGAGAGCTTGTTGGTCTGAGGATGCCTGCAGCATCATCAAGGACCCCACACACCCCAGCCACAAGCGGTATCAGAGCATGAGGTCTGATACCAACATGCTCAGTGACAGTTTCTATCTACAAGTCATCAGACTGCTGTACACTTGAGCTGGACTGACCACCTGCGCTGACTCTCCGCACCTTAGCACACAGATACTTACACACCCACACAGATACTCACTCACTCATGCTACACACACACACACACACACACATCACAACTGCTGCTACCAGACTCTTAAATACTGCACAATTTAAACACTTGTCCTCTAATCCCCTCTTCCCCAAAACATGTGTAAATATTGGACTATCAATTGAGTGTTCCTGCATTATACTTATGCTAAAATGTGTATTTTACTGAGCCATGTTCATATTCTTTTCTTTTATTATTCCTTACTGTTATTGCATTGTCGAGAAGGAAACTGCAAGTAAGTATTTAGTTGGACAATGTTTATCCTGTACATAAGACTTATAAAACTTCAAACAGCCTATATGTTTCACACCCTCCTACCGCTCTGTCTGTCCTCTGTTGTATGTGTCAACACAGCCGTTAACACCTTCCATTTATAGTAGTGGCATTAGGCCAGTGGGAGATGGGCAACTTCAGGACACAGAGTGGGTTTGGTCTGATGTACGTTTCACATTGATTGAGCTGAGATTTTGGCCAGAAGAGAGAATATGTGCATATGGTCTTGTGCGTGTTTGCGTACAGTATGTGTCACTTGTGTGTGGGAATTGCTGACTAAACTATAATTAACTATCATTAAACACACAGTGCATGTTGCTCTTAACATTAACCATGTTTAAGAACTGCTCTGTATGGGTATTCTATACAGCATACATGTGCGTACATATACCACTCCCAGTCCCATGCACACACTAGTAATAATAATAATAATAATAGTTTAGGTCTAAATGCAATCTAACTTTACATCACTGAATGAGGCCAGCTCAACCACCTCCCAGTAGTAGAGCACATCACACAGGGTTTCATAAGAGGCCTGAGATCAGCACTCTGCAGTACAGGGTTATTCTGACTGACTGCATTGGTCACTGGGCTGGATGACCACTCACCCATAGGAGATATGGTTGCACATTACCGGTACTTTGGGCTGGACTCTGACTAAAAGCCTTGAATTTAAGTCAGCTTCTAACTTTGGTACTTGGATGCAGTACTTTCTTCAATGCACATTTGGGGGTTATGTAATGTTATATAATTTAGGGGAGCCTTGCCACAGTGTTGAGTAGTTTCATTCTTACAATGCATAAAAAATGAATACGAAATCCTCTGGAAATGATTTGTCTCATAGAGATTGTATTGAACAATGAGCATGACACTGAACAATGTCTGACCAGGAGTCAGGTGACAGACTTCTTGTTGATTTCTTCATGGGCTAGCCTAGAATAATTAGACTAGGCTATATTTACTAACATTCAGTACCCCAATCTTAAGAATTATTGAAACTGTGGAGGTAGAAATGTGGTTTGTGATTCCGTAGAGTTATCATCAGGGTTCAATATTCAGGTAAATTAAAAGGTGAGCAACTTCACTCTGCAACATAATTAGAATTAGCCTACAATTCATATGCTAATTATGGGCAGAAGAATTTAATGCTCAGAGGAAGCAACAGGGTCTAACTGTAACGTTGGCCAACCTAGTCAAACTCTCTATGACTGTGAGTCCTTTGCTTTCCCCAGCAGGCCTATAGAGAGCAGCCCTCTCTGCCCTGCTCAGTTCTATTGGCTCAGAGTAGTGGATGCCTAGGCAGGCAGGCAGTGAGCTGAGCTAGATCATGTCGGCTCCCTGAGAGTGACTGGCATGCTAGCTAGTGCGGGCCCCTGTCGGCACTCCGCTACATAGAGCCATATTGATGTGTTTCCAGGGCCCTGCCAAAGCTAGCAGATGATGCTAGCGGTGCGGTGCCAAACAAAGGCAGTAGGTGGGAACAGATGCTACCTGTCCTAGCCGCTCGCTCCAGCCAGATTGCTCCCGGTAACAAAGCTATAAAGTTAATAGATCACCATATCCATTTTACAACTGCACTCATGCTGCAATTAGCTGAACGATTTGCTGTTGTAAAAAAAACAACAAAACAACACCAGTCAGTGGCTTTATCAGTCTTTGATTTTTGTTTATCAGTATTTGATTTATGGACCGTTGGTTTCTGTGTGTGGCGATGGAACTGGAACGGTGGTCGTGTTCCATCGAGTAATGTGTCTTGTTCCAATGAATTGTGGACAAATTCATGGCCTGTCTCAAGGGCCTCAGATGGCTCTTTTACTGGTAATAGTGTAGGAGTTCACATTGAACTGAGTTACTTGAGATGATTTGTTTGATGGCTGTATTGATATTGATGCATTCTCTCTATCCTGATAAGAGTTGCATCTCCATAGACTTGAGTTGAGGAACCAGACAGCCATAATAACAGAATGGCCTTTGATTCAGATGCCCTCCTAACTTCACTCGCTCCAAGCATGCACCAATTATGAATCAGAACTATTGTTCTTGTTCCAGAGAACACTCTCACTGCAACCCAAGGTCTCAGAATGTCACCTCCTGCCAGCTAGTTAGCCGGCTGCGTTGCTCTCTGCCTCCCTGCTACTGTATCACATCCTCAAGCATTATTCTCTCCATATGTATTTTCTCTTTTCATCCCTCCCCCCTCTCTTCCTGCGTCTTCACACTGCAAACACCCGCATAGTATAACTTTTAGAAAAGGTTGAATGCTGACATTCTGCAAAAATGTCACTTGCACGTTGACCTCCCGCGCCCTGGTTCTGCGTTTTGATTGGTTGTTGGCCTCGTGGTGCGGTCGCGGTGGGCTCACACCCAGGCGGAAGGCCATTGGAGGAGCTGCAGATGCCACGGTAATGAGGAGGGTGTTGATTGGTCAGAAGAGAGGCCATACTCCACACACAGACACCAACACTTCTGTTAGTTAAATTGGCTTCCATGTAGATGGAAAAATATGTGGCTTATTTAAAAAAAAAAAAAAGTTGAAATTAGGAAGTCTCATCATAACTGCTCAGAGTTTGACACTCAGTTATGAAGTTATCTGCATCTCATTCTGCCTTGCTCTTTTGTTTGTTTGGCTAATTTGTAGCTCCCTCTCATCTGTCACTCAGACATTGAGACTCAGTAGTCTTCCTCTAGAGTCCTGCTGGTCTCTGGGCCCTGCTCTGTTGGACTGTAGAGAGAGAGACAGCAGGGTGGACGTTACTGGGCAGCGAAGGATTGGCCTCTGGCTGCTTGGCAACCCTGTAGCTGTCTGTCTTGCCAATGTTGGAGCTGTCTATCTGACAACTGAAGATAAACTACAACTCTGGTTCTCCGCTATAGTCTCTCGCTCTCAATTCATTTTCAATTTAAGGGCTTTATTGGCATGGGAAACATGTTTACATTGCCAAAGCAAGTGAAATAGATAATAAACAGAAGTTAAATAAGCAATAATAAATTAAGTAACATTACACTCACACAAGTACCAAAAGAATGAAGACATTTCAAATTGCAAATAGTTGATGTCCAAAGTGAAAATAAATCAACATAAATATAGGTTGTATTTACAATGGTCTTTGTTCTTCAGTGGTTGCACTTTTCTTGTGGCAACAGGTCACAAATCTTGCTGCTGTGATTGCACACTGTGGTATTTCACCCAATAGATATGGGAGTTTATCAAAATTGGATTTGTTTTTGAATTCTTTGTGGATTAGTGTAATCTGAGGGAATTATGTGTCTAATATGGTCATACAGGAGGTTAGGAAGTGCAGCTCAGTTTCCACCTCATTTTGTGGGCAGTGTGCAAATAGTCTGTCTTCACTTGAGAGCCAGGTTTACCTTCGGCGGCCTTTCTCAATAGCAAGGCTATGCTCATTGAGTCTGTACGTAGTCAAAGCTTTCCTTAATTTTGGGTCAGTCACAGTGGTCAGGTATTCTGCCACTGTGTATTCTGTGTTTAGGGCCAAGTAGCATTTTTGTTTGCTCATTTTTTGTTGTTAATTCTTTCCAATGTATCAAGTAATTATCTTTTTGTTTTCTCATGATTTGGATCTAATTGTGTTGCAGCCCTGGGGCTCTGTGGGGTCTGTTTGTGAACAGAACCCCAGGACCAGCTTGCTTTGGGGGCTCTTCTCCAGGTTCATCTCTCTGTAGGTGATAGCTTTGTTATGGAAGGTTTGGGAATCGCTTCCTTTTAGGTGGTTGTAGAATTTAACATCTCTTTTCTGGATTTTGATAATTAGCGGGTATCGGCCTAATTGGGGCGGCAGGTAGCCTCGTGGTTAGAGCGTTGGGCCAGTAACCGGAAGGTTGCTGGATTGAATCCCCGAGCTGACAAGGTCTGTCGTTCTGCCCCTGAACAATGCAGTTAACCTACTGTTCCCCGGTAGGCCGTCATTGTAAATAAGAATGTGTTCTTAACTTCTCTAGGGTAGGGGGCAGCATTGGGAATTTTGGATGAAAAGCGTGCCCAAATTAAACTGCTACTGCTACTGCTACTCAGCCATCAAAGCTAGTAGTAATATGCATATTATTAGTAGATTTGGATAGAAACACTCTGACGTTTCTAAAACTGTTTGAATGATGTCTTTGAGTATAACAGAACTCATATGGCAGGCAAAAACCTGAGAAAAAATCCAACCAGGAAGTGAATCTGAGGTTTGTGGTTTTTCAACTCTTGGCCTATCGAATACACAGTGTCTATGGGGTCATATTGCTCCTAAGCCTAAGGCTTCCACTAGATGTCAACAGTCTGTAGAACCTTATTTGATGCTTCTACAGTGAAGTGGGGGCGAATGAGAGGGGGATGAGTCAGAGGTCTGCCAGAGAGCCACGAGCTCTGTCTCGATTTATGTTAAAAACATCCTAAAGATTGATTCTATACATTGTTTGACATGTTTATACGGACTGTAATGGAACTTTTTGACTTTTCATCTGCTCCTAGTGATCGCGCGTCATGAGTTTGGATTGTGTACTGAACGCGCGAACAAAAAGGAGGTATTTGGACGTAAATTATGGACATTATCAAACAAAACAAACATTTATTGTCGAACTGGGATTCCTGGGAGTGCATTCTGATGAAGATCATCAAAGGTAAGTGAATATTTATAATGCTATTTCTGACTTTTGTTGACTGCACAACATGGCGGATATCTGTTTGGGTTGTTTTGGTCTCTGAGCACCGTACTCAGATTATTGCATGGTGTGCTTTTTCCATAAAGCTTTTTTGAAATCTGACACAGTGGTTGCATTAAGGAGAAATTGATCTAAAATTCCACGCATAACAGTTGTATCTTTTAGCAATGTTTATTATGAGTATTTCTGTAAATTGATGTGGCTCTCTGCAAAATCACCAGATGTTTTGGAACTACTGAATGTAATGCGCCAATGTAAACTCAGATTTCTGGATATAAATATGAACTTTACAGAACAAAACATACATGTATTGTGTAACATGAAGTCCTATGAGTGTCATCTGATGAAGATCATCAAAGGTTAGTGATTAATTTTATCTCTATTTCTGCTTTTTGTGACTCCTCTCTTTGGCTGGAAAAATGGCTGTGTTTTTCTGTGATGACCTAACATAATCGTTTTGTTTGCTTTCGCCATAAAGCCTTTTTGAAATCAGACACTGGCTGGATTTACAACAAGTGTATCCTTAAAATGGTGTAAAATACATGTATGTTTGAGGAATTGTAATTGTGGGATTTCTGTTGTTTTGAATTTGGCGCCCTGCATTTTCACTGGCTATTGACGAGGTGGGACGCTACCGTCCCACGTACCCTAGAGAGGTTAACCTCTCTATAGGAACTGACTTTCCTAGTTAAATAAAGGTTCAATATTTGGCGTTATTTGGTGTTTTACGTTGTACACAGAGTCTCAATTTGGTGTTTGTCCCATTTTGTGAATTCTTGGCTGGTGAGTGGACCCTAGACCTCATAACCATGAAGGGCAATGGGTTCTATAACTTATTCAAGTATTTTTAGCCAGATCCTAATCGGTATGTTGAATTTGATGTTCCTTTTGATGGAATAGAAGGGCCTTCTTACCTTTTCTCTCAGATTGTTCTCAGCTTTGTGGAAGTTATTTGTGACGATGATGTTTAGGCCGAGGTATGTATAGTTTTATGTGTGCTCTAGGGCAATGGTGTCCAGATAGAATTTGTATTCGTAGGTCCTGGCAACTGGATCTTTTTTGGAACACCATTATTTTTGTCTTACTGAGATTTACTGTCAGGGCCCAGATCTGACAGAATCTGTGCAGAAGATCTAGGTGCTGGTGTAGGACCTCCTTGGTTGGGGACAGAAGCACCAGATCATCAGCAAACAGAAGACATTTGACTTCAGATTCTAGTAGGGTAAGGCCGGGTGCAGCAGACTGTTCTAGTGCCCTCACCAATTCATTGATATATATGTTGAAGAGGGTGTGGCTTAATCTGCATCCCTTTCTCATCCCCCGGCTCTGTAGAAAGAAATGTGTGTTTTTTGCCAATTTTAACCACACACGTATATGTTTGCGTATATGGATTTCATAATGTCGTATGTCAATTAAGGTGTGCAGGGTGAATACGCGGTCTGGCGTACGGTAACTTGGTAAAAAGCCAATTTGACATTTGCTCGGTACATTTGTTTTCGCTGAGGAAATGTACGAGTCCACTGTTAATGATAATTTAGAGGGTTGTCTCAAGTTTTCTGTTGATGCATATCCCACGGTAGTTATTGGGGTCACATTTGTCTCCACTTTTGTGGATTGGGGTTGGAGAATATGCCAGAGATGATATTAAAGCATTTAGGTATAGTCAATTGGAATTTGTGGTCTGTATATTTTATCATTTCATTTAGGATACCATCAACCCCACAGGCCGTTTTGGGTAGGAGGGTTTGTATTTTGTCCTGTAGTTCATTCAATGTAATTTGAGAATCCAGTGGGTTCTGGTAGTCTTTAATAGTTGATTCAAAGATTTGTATTTGATCATGTATGTTTTTGCTGTTCTTTGTTAGAGCCGAAAAGATTGGATAAGTGGTTGTCATAGAATTACAACATTATGTTATTCACAATACTCTTATATTAGAATGTAATTAGAGGTCGACCGATTAATCGGAATGGCCGATTTAATTAGGGCCGATTTTCAAGTTTTCATAACAATTGGTAATCGATATTTTTGGACACCGATTTGGCCGATATTATTATTATTATTATTATTTCTTTTTTTACACCTTTATTTAACTAAGCAAGTCAGTTAAGAACACATTCTTATTTTCAATGACGGCATAGGAATGGTGGGTTAACTGCCTTGTTCAGGGGCAGAACGACATATTTTTACCTTGTCAGCTCCGGTATTCAATCTTGCAACCTTACAGTTAACTAGTCCAACGCGCTAACCACCTGCCTCTCATTGCATTCCACGAGGAGCCTGCCTGTTATGCGAATGCAGTAAGCCAAGGTAAGTTTTTTAGCTAGCATTAAACTTACCTTATAAAAAACAATCAATCAATCATAATCACTAGTTAACTACACATGGTTGATGCTAGATAAACTAGTAATATCGTGTCCTGCATATAATCGATGGGGGATGATTTAACAAAAGCGCATTTGCAAAAAAAGCACAATCGTTGCACGACTGTACCTAACCAAAAACACCAATGCTTTTCTTAAAATCAATACACAGAAGTATATATTTTTAAACCTGCATATTTAGCTAAAAGAAAAACAGGTTAGCCGGCAATATTAACCAGGTGAAATTGTGTCACTTCTCTTGCGTTCATTGCATGCAGAGTCAGGGTATATGCAACAGTTTGGGCCGCCTGGCTCATTGCGAACTAATTTGCCAGAATTTTACGTAATTATAACATACCGATGAAGGTTGTACAATGTAACAGGAATATTTAGACTTAGGGTTGCCACCCTTTAGATAAAATACCGAACGGTTCCGTACTTCACTGAAATAATAAACGCTTTGTTTTCGAAATGATAGTGTCCGGATTCGACCATATTAATGACCAAAGGCTCGTATTTCTGTGTGTTATTATGTTATAATTAAGTCTATGATTTGATATTTGATAGAGCAGTCTGACTGAGCGATGGTAGGCAGCAGCAGGCTTGTAAGCATTCATTCAATGGCACATATTGCAATGGCACATATTGCACTTTTACTTTCTTCTCCAACACTTTGTTTTTGCATTATTTAAACCAAATTGAACATGTTTCATTATTTATTTGAGGCTAAATATATTATTATTGATGTATTATATTAAGTTAAAATAAGTGTTCATTCAGTATTGTTGTAATTGTCATTATTACAAATAAATAAATAAAAATGGTTGATTAATCGCTATCGGCTTTTTTTGGGCCTCCAATAATTGGTATCGGTATCAGCGTTGAAAAATCATAAGCGGTCGACCTCTAAATGTAATCCTATATTAGTACTCACGTGTCTGTGTGAAGAGAGAGAAGCCTCTGAGATAACATTGACAGTAGATCTTCGATCGTTTGGTGATAAGGCAACATTCCATTCCATGATTAGTGTCTGTCAGTATTTTTTGTATTTCTGTATAAGCAAGCAGTACATTTTGATGTCTGTTGCATGAGAGCAAAATGTACATTTTGTGAACATTCAGAAGGATGGACTTTGCTATAAAATGCTGTGGCTTAGTTCTGCTGGTTGGGCTCTCAACGATTCACCTACGGGTGGGTTGTTGACAAGCTCCATTACTGCAGTAATTAAATAAAGTTTGATTGTTTTGATGAAATATATACGTCTCTCCTTTTTGATTAGAATAATTCCACCACAATTTGGCGATGAAAATGGGATCCTCAACGGTTCTAAACTATTGACTTGCCGCTACTTTCTAAAATAATATCTCAAGCTATTCTATGATGGGCAGTGATGAACGGAACCCCAGGATGACATTATATCAAAGCGTATAATCCAAATTTCAATCATCTTATTATACTTAATTCTATATGTTATTATCCAAATTCCAGATTAAGACTTATTTCCACCTTCACCCAACTCTCATATATCACATTCACACAATACTATTACAAACACAATTAATCAATATTTGTATAATCTGCAGGAATACTATGTTCTATAAGTTGTAAGGTCAAAACTTTACCATTAACATCTTACTATAACCAATTTTTCCATAATCAGGAATTCCCTCTAAAGTTTCCATATTTGGGAAACCTGCAAGGACCGATCCCACCGAGATCCAATGGCCGGACCGCACCCTAAAAAAATGGCCGAATTACCATGTAGCGACGTCATACAAACACACCGGTACGCGACCTGTTCAAATAGGATTTTTCATAAACTTCCGCCTACATTCCTACGGTTCATAATAAGATACCTATTTATATTTTTGAAACGTACTCCACATCCCTCAGAAATACTTTAAAGACAATGAACACCCTTTTCGCCTAACTGCACACTTCTGACTTAGGTAAATAAGAGACTAGACTCTCTTTTCCAACCTACCACACAACCTTTCTTGCCCCCTCAACATTTTTGTCCTAATTGCCCACTCTGACATTAACAAATGTTCAAACAATGTCTAATTGGTACTATTAATTCTGTGCACTTTAAGTTCAATTATTGAAAGAAATCAGGCTCACCCTTAATCTAATTATGTTTGAAATGATGTATCCATTCAGCTGACGCTCCCAGCCAGGTAGGGATCCGATTCTATGGATTCTTCCCTTACATTGAGCTGATTTCTGACGTGCAGTTACTTCTTTTTCCGTAGTGTATTACTGTATTTATTTTTGGTGATTCACCATAGTGAAGGCGTATGCTCAGGTTTTCTGTGTCTCTGTGTTTTTGGTTGGATAGGCTTCTCAATTTCTTTCTTAGGTTTTTGCTTTCTTCATCAAGTCATTTGTTGTTGTTGTTGTTAACCTAAGAAAATTATCTGCTTGAAATGTTTATATTTGATAGGGAATCTGAGAGGTCAAATATACTGTTTACGTTTTCTACTGCCAAGTTTACACCTTCACTATTACAGTGGAACATTTTGTCCAGGAAATTGTCTATAGAAGGGATTGAATTTGTTGTTGCCTAAAAGTTTTTTGATAGAAGGAAAATAGTATGGAAATCTATCTGTAGAATTTCTTAATGTTATTCAGTTCCTTTGGCTTTGATGCCTCATGATTGAGCATAGCTCTGTTCAAGTAGAGTGTGATTTTGCTGTGATTTGATAGGGGTGTCAGTGGACTGACTGTGAATGCTCTAAGAGACTGGGTTGAGGTCAGTGATAAAGTAGTCTACAGTACTACTGCCAAGAGATGAGCTATAGGTGTACCTACCAAAGGAGTCACCTCAAAGCCTAACATTGACTATGTACAGTCGTGGCCAAAAGTTTTGAGAATTACACAAATATTAATTTTCACAAAGTCTGCTGCCTCAGTTTGTATGATGGCTTTTTGCATATACTCGAGATTTTTATGAAGAGTGATCAGATGAATTGCAATTAATTGCAAAGTCCCTCTTTGCCATGCAAATGAACTGAATCCCCAAAACACATTTCCACTGTATTTCAGCCCTGCCACAAAAGGACC
Source organism: Oncorhynchus mykiss (assembly GCF_057628025.1). Lineage (NCBI taxonomy): Eukaryota > Metazoa > Chordata > Actinopteri > Salmoniformes > Salmonidae > Oncorhynchus > Oncorhynchus mykiss. Next base: position 44,236,848 of record NC_143025.1, read on the forward strand.
AGCTGACATGTCAGTGATTCTCTCGTTAACACAGGTGTGAGTGTTGACGAGGACAAGGCTGGAGATCACTCTGTCATGCTGATTGAGTTCAAATAACAGACTGGAAGCTTCAAAAGGAGGGTGGTGCTCGTAATCATTGTTCTTCCTCTGTCAACCATAGTTACCTGCAAGGAAACACGTCCCGTCATCATTGCTTTGCACAAAAAGGGCTTCACAGGCAAGGATATTGCTGCCAGTTAGATTGGCAACCATTTATCGGATTATTAGAACTTCAAGGAAAGCAGTTAAATAGTTGTGAAGAAGGCTTCAGGGAGCCCAAGAAAGTCCAGCAAGCGCCAGGACCGTCTCCTAAAGTTGATTCAGCTGCGGGATCAGGACATCACCAGTACAGAGCTTGCTCAGGATTGGCAGCAGGCAGGTGTGAGTGCATCTGCACGCACAGTGAGTCAAATACTTTTGGAGGATGGACTGGTGTCAAGAAGGGCAGCAAAGAAGCCACTTCTCTCCAGGAAAAACGTCAGGCACAGACTGATATTCTGCAAAAGGTACAGGGATTGGACTGCTGAGGACTGGGTTAAAGTCATTTTCTCCGATGTATCCCCTTTCCGATTGTTTGGGGCGTCCGGAAATAAGCTTGTCCAGAGAAGACAAGCTGAGCGCTACCATCAGTCCTGTGTCATGCGAACAGTAAAGCATCCTGAGACCATTCATGTGTGGGGTTGCTTCTCAGCCAAGGGAGTGGGCTCACTCACAATTTTGCCTTAGAACACAGCCATGAATAGAGAATGGTACCAACACATCCTCAGAGAGCAACTTCTCCCAACCATCCAGGAACAGTTTGGTGACGAACAATGCCTTTTCCAGCATGATGGAGCACCTTGCCATAAGGCAAAAGTGATAACTAAGTGGCTCGGGGAACAAAACATCGATATTTTGCGTCCATAGCCAGGAACCTCCCCAGACCTTAATCCCATTGAGAACTTGTGGTCAATCCTTAAGAGGCGGGTGGACAAACAAAAACCCACAAATTCTGACAAACTCCAAGCATTGATTATGCAAGAATGGGCTGCCATCAGTCAGGATGTGACCCAGAGGTTAATTGACAGCATACCAGGGTGGATTGCAGAGGTCTTGAAAAAGAAGGGTCAACACTGCAAATATTGACTATTTGCATCAACTTCATGTAATTGTCAATAAAAGCCTTTTACACTTATGAAATGCTTGTAATTACACTTCAGTATTCCATAGTAACATCTGACAAAAATATCTTAAGACACTGAAGCAGCAAACTTTGTGGAAATTAATATTTGTGTCATTCTCAAAACTTTTGTCCACGACTGTACATACACAGCGTTCAACAGAGCTGCAGGAATTGTGACCCATTTTTGATGATTATGTTGTTGTAGTTCTGTCTAGGGGGGCATATGGGGGAGGGAATGCTGTCACTTCCAGGTAGCTGTTTGTCCCCCTGTGTGCTGAGGGTGTCAGGTTCTTGTCCAGTTCTGGCATTTAGGTTGCCACAGACTAGTAGTTATTTCTAGCCTGATGTAAAATGTTCCTGTTTTGACTTATGTAATAGAGTGGGTTAGGTCTGCTCCATACCAAATTAGCATACCCCCGAGTCTCTTCCCTGTTTCACACCTGGTAGTTTGGTGGATGGAACTACCAGCTCTCTGTAACCTGGATGGCAACCCGTGGGTCTGGCTCCTTTATACCATGTTTCTTGTAGGATGACAATGTCTGTATTTCCAATTTCTTTGAAGTCTGGGTTCCTGCTCTTTAAACCAAAGGCAGATGACCTCAGACCTTGTATTTTCCAGGATGAGATAGTAAAAGCATTGTGTTCCATAGTGTCAAGTGTTGTTTTAGGCCTAGACCATCACAGTAGTTGTGAGCAGAGCATGTTGAGCATCTGATACATACATCTTAGGTCGCAGGATGGGGCTTGAGCGGGTGTAATAGTGACCTCAAATTTTTGAACGGTAGTGTAGCTATTAGAGGACAAGGCTGCAGGTCAATATCTATAATTTTATAGAGAGTATTAAAAAAGGATGACCAATACTCCGACAGCTTAGAACACGAATAAAACATGAGTGTGGTCTGCCGGAGGGAATGAACATCTATCACGTGTCATTCGTGTCTGGGAGGAATTTACTATGTTTTTTTTCTTTGGTGTAGGGAATTCTGTGCAAGACCTTGAACTGAATTAAACTTAACCGAGCACACGAGGATGTGGAGTTGAAAAGGGCCTCAGTCATCTAAGTTCAAGTCCACTACCCCAGTCTGTCTTGATTTTGTTTGTTGGAGAGGGTTCAGAGGAAAGCAAAATGTCATATAATCAGACTATGCCGACTCCACGAGAGGGACAAAATCTCCTCTAGCAATGTCTTAAGAGGCAGTTGAGAAAAGGTGGGAAAATGAGAGCGAACAAAATTACAGGCTTGAAAATAGCAGAAAAGATTAGAATGAGCCAGATTAGATTTAGCGACGAGATCATTAAAACTGACAAACTTCCCATCTAAAAATACATCTTTGAAACAAACCAAACCTATCTCACACCACAAAACAAAAGCCTGGTCGAGTTTGGATTGTAAAAATAGGCGTTTGTTACAAATAGGGGTTAGAGGAGAAGGGGCAGAAAGTCTAAAATGTTGATGAAATTGTCTCCAGATCTTCAAAGTAGAGTGCACAATGGGGTTTCCGGTATACTTTGAAGGACACAAGGACAGTGGGGCACAGGCAAGTGCAGAAAGGGAGGTTGATTGGCAGGAGTGCGCCTCTAATAAGTACCAGCTGGTCCCTGGCGCATTACACTGAGTCCATCATCTTTTGAATATTGGCTGCCCAATAGTAAAGCAGTACATTTGGAAGTGCCAAACCTCCATCTTGTCTCCCTATTTGAGGTATTGCTCGATGTATCCTAGGTGATTTGCCTGCCCAGATAAAATGACTGATGAGCATATCCAACTTGGTAAAAAAATATTTCGGCAGAAAGATCAGAAGACATTGAAAAATGCATAGAAACCTAGGTAAAATGTTAGTTTTAACAGATTGGATTCTGCCAGCTAATGAGAGAGGCAGATTATCCCAGCATTGTAAATCTGCTTTAACTCATGTGACTAGGCTTGCAAAGTTAGTTTTCTGGAGGGGAGACAAAGAGTGTGTTATATTCACACCTAAATAGGAAAAGAGGGTGACAGATGGAAAGGCAGGGCTCCATGGGGAATTTGCTTAGAATCAGGGTTGATCAGGAAACATAAACTTTTCTGAATGTTCAATTGGTAACCTGAGAATGATCCAAACGTGTTTAAAATATACATAATGTTATAGACAAAGTTCACAGGGTTAGTGATGTATAATAGTAGATCATCTTCATACGGTGACACTTTGGGCTATTTACCAGCTCGGTGGATTCCAGTGAAGGATGATGATAATTTTAAGGCCAAGGAGAGGATTTCTATCGCAAGAGCAAAAAGGAGCGGGGACATAGGGCACCCTTGACGTGTCCCTCTGGAGACAAGGAAGTATTTTGAATGTTGAGAGTTGGTGTGTACGCTAGCCGTAGGAGCAGAATAGAGCAGACGTATCCATGAGATATTGGACCCAAAACCAAATTGGACCCAAAACCAAATCTTCCAAAAATCTTAAATAATCCCACTCCACCCAGTTGAAAGCCTTCTCATCAAGAGAAACAACCATTTCTGGGTCTGGAGAGATAGGAGAGAGTATATTGTTCAAAAGCCGGCGTACATTGGAAATCAGTTGTCGCCCTTTTGATGAAACCATTTTGATCATCAGATATGACATCCTGAAGGCAGGGTTCCAACCGGCATTATAGAACCTTAGCTAATAGTTTAACGACAGCGTTCAAACGTGAAATGGGCCGATATCCACCACATTCTGCCGGCTCTTTATCTTAACCCTCCTGTTGTGTTCGTTTCATGTTAATTAATCCTGTGTTCCTGGTCCAAAATGACCGTCCCATTATAGCTGATTATAAATCCTTAATATATTTATTATCAACTTAAATTCTTGTGAACATTACACGTTTTGAACTTCTATTTGCTATTTATGGCCTGTAGGCCTCATTGACCTGAGCTCATACAACTCGTTTTTGAGTAAAAAAAGCATAATGTATGGATTATTTTGACTATAACAAATACTCAGATAAAACATATTGTGCTTTTTATCACAGACTAGTTTGCGTCCAAGTTTAACAATGACTATCTCCTCCTCACCAGTGTCAGGATCAAAGATATGATCAAGAGCCTCACATACAGTATATCATTTGGTCATTGTGCTGCCACATAATTAATTGTGAGCATGACCTCAAAAGAGATGTATATACCAGAGCTGAGAGAAAAGTAATATATATTATTGAAACAATGTTGTGATAGTTTGTGAGAATGCTAACAGGTGTGGTTCCCGTGGGGGTTGCCATGGAGGCCAAGAAGGGGAGTGAGGTGTGTGTGTGTGTGTGTGTGTATTCAAACACACATGCATGTGGGGGTCTGGGAGAGGAAGTGTGTCCATCTGATGAATGGGCATGTGCCTGAACTCAATTCTATACACTATTTGTCGTCTCACCTATTAATTTCTAATGACCGGTCATTTTTGACCGGGAACACCACAGTTGTACAAAAGTTAAATAAAACACCCAAAATGTAATGAAAGTCATCAAAATGTATTTTGTGTGTTCAGAGGCCCTGTGGGGACAAAGTCATGGAACCTTATGACAATCAGATTACCTGAACTACATTTTTCAGAGACAGAACATAAATTGGTCCATTTCGACCGGAAGACAGCAGGAGGGTTAAGTATAAGTGAGATGGAGGCTTGAATTAGCATCGGGGGAGACAGCCCTGTGATTACGAGTTGGTGAATATATCTAATAGTAATGCGGCGGGTTGATCTGGTAACTTAAAAAAAAAATATCAACGGGGAAGCAATCAAGGGCCTGGGGCCTTGCCACTTTGCATTAACTTTAGAGCCTTTAGATGCAGATGGTTATCCAGAACTTTACTCATGTCTATATCATTGGATTGGATAACCAAGTTATCTAAAACATTGTCCAAGCCGGATTATCTAACTGGGGTTCGGAATGGTAGAGGTTAGAATAAAATGACACAAATGTTGAATTAATATTAGAGGGATCACTTGTAAGATTACGGGAAGAGTCATATACCTGAGAGATAAGGCGAGATGCTGACTGGCGTTTTAAGTTGGTGTGCCAAAAGGTGGTTGGTCTTGTCACCATATTCGTAGTACGTCCCCTTTGTTCTTTGCAACAGAAACTCTTCTTTATCAGTGGAAAGCAGATTAAATTGAGTTTGAAGTTTCAGCCTCTGCGTATAATTCAGGGGATGATGAAGTTGAATATTGGCGGTCTATTACCAGGATTGAGTCCACCAGTTCCTGATGTTTTCAGTTTTCTTTGTTTGACATGATGAGCATGGTAAGAAATGATCTTTCCCCGTAATACAGCTTTGACAGTCTCCCAAAGAAGAGAAGGAGGAGTCGAAATAAAGGCACCACATTCTTTGTTAAACAATAGGGCCATGTTAAATCTCCAATTCCACATTTTTTTTGCTTTTGGACTAAGCTGTGTGGGGAATAGTCTGAAATCTCTATCGCAGAATATTCAGTAGTTTTAAATGAGGGGAGAAGGGCTCTGTCTAAAAAGAAAGTAGTCTATGCGGGAGTAGGCTTGAACATGAGAAAAGTAGGAGAAGTCTTTTGTGAACGGGTGGAGGAAGTGCCCTGGATCAACACAACCAATTTGGGTCATGCCAATTTGAGCTTTTGCCATCCCGGAAGGAGTAAGTGCTCTGGAATTAGACCGGTCGAGTCTTGGTTCAGTAACACAGTTAAGGTCCCCGCCGAAGATAAGGCGGTGAGTGTCAAGATTAGGGAGAGAGGCTTAAAGAGATGTCGTAAATCTAGTGTCATCCCAGTTAGGGGCGTAAACATTCAAGTACTACAGGGGTTTGGAAGAGGGTGCCACAAACTATTGTATAATGTCCTCCAGGATCTGAAATGATGTGTGAGGGTGAAAACTGTACATGTTTATGAATCAGTATTGCTCTTCCCCTGGCTTTGCCATTAAAATTAGAATTGAAAAACCTATTAAACCCATGCTTTACACATCTAACACGTAGGTGCGTTTGTTGAAGAAATGCGATATCAGTTTTCAGGCTCTTCAGATGTGAAAATGCTCTGGTGCGCTTAATATGCCCCCCACAGCCGCGAATGTTCCATGTCACCAGTCTGACTGGAAGCCCCAAAATACCATCCTGACTTGTTGTTGAACTAGACATTAATCTTCATAAGAGGAGAAGTCAAATGAAAAAGAAAGAGGAAAAGAGAGCTTGAGCGAGGAGCAGCATGAAAAAAAAAATCCTCTACAAAAGCAGACCACAATAATCTTTGGATAATGCCAACATAACCCCCCTCACCATCCCGGAAATTCCAAACATACACACAAATAAAAATGATGGTACAATACACTTCAAAGAAAAAAAAGGAAAAAATATGAATCCTTAACTCATCATTATGAACGAAACGAGCAGCAGGAATTCTCTCTTACGTAGCATCCCTTGATTACCCTACATGTGCATTGAGGTCAAACCGACCTAGGAAATAAGTTATATATGCCTTTTAAATTAAAAAATAAAATGTGTCAGTGGGCCGTGTACAATTTGGCCTTCCTCTGACACCGCCTGGTATATAGGTCCTGGATGGCAGGAAGCTTGGCCCCAGTGATGTACTGGGCCGTTCGCACTACCCTCTGTAGTGCCTGGCGGCCGAGCAGCTGCCATTCCAGGCAGTGATGCAAACACTCTTGATGGTGCAGCTGTAGAACCTTTTGAGGATCTGAGGACCGATGCCAAATATTTTCAGTCTCCTGAGGGGGAATAGGTTTTGTCATGCCCGCTTCACAACTGTCATGGTGTGCTTGGTCCATGTTCGTTTGTTGGTGATGTGGACACCAAGGAACTTGAAGCTCTCAACCTGCTCCACTACGGCCCCGTCGATGAGAATGGGGGAGTGCTCTGTCGTCTTTTTTTTGTAGTCCACAATTATCTCCTTTTTTTCTTGATCACTTTGAGGGAGAGGTTGTTATCCTGGCTCTACATGGCCAGGTCACTGACCTCTTCCCTATAGACTGTCTCATTGGTGTTAGTGATCCGGCCTTCCACTGTTGTGTCATCGGCAAATTTAATGATGGTGAAGGATGAGCACGCACCCCTGAGGGGCCCCTGTGTTGAGGATCAGCGTGGCAGATGTGTTGTTACCTACCCTTACCACCTGGGGGTGGCCCGTCAGGAAGTCCAGGATCATGTTGCAGAGGGAGTTGTTTAGTCCTAGGGTCCTTAGCTTACTGATGAGCTTTGAGGGCACTATGGTGTTGAACACTGAGCTGTAGTCAATGAATAGCTTTCTCACATAGGTGTTCCCTTTGTCCAGATTTGAAAGGGCAGTGTGGAGTGAAATAGAGACTGCATCAAGTGGGTCAAGTGTTTCTGGGATGATGGTGTTGATGTGAGCCATGACCAGCCTTTCAAAGCACTTCATGGCTACAGACGTGAGTGCTACAGGTCTGTAGTCATTTAGGATGTTACCTTGGTGTTCTTGGGCACAGGCACTATGGTGGTCTGCTTAAAACATGTGGCATTACAGACTCGGACAGAGGGAGGTTGAAAATGTCAGTGAAGACACTTGCTAGTTTGTCAGCGCATTCTCGCAGTATACGTCCTGGTAATACGTCTGGCCTTGTGAATGTTGACCTGTCTACTTACTCACATCGGCTGTGGAGAGCGTGATCACACAGTCTTCCGGTACAACTGGTGCTCTCATGCGTGTTTCAGTGTTATTTGCTCGAAGCGAGCATATAAGTAGTTTAGCTCGTCCGGTAGGCTCGTGTCACTGGGCAGCTCTTGTAGTCTGTAATGGTTTGTCGGTTTGATGGTTTGTCGGAGGGCATAGTGGGATTTCTTATAAGCTTCCGGGTTAGAGTCCCGCCCCTTGAAAGCGCCAGCTCTAGCCTTTAGCTCAGTGCCGATGCTGCCTGTAATCCATGGCTTCTGGTTGGGGTATGTACGTACGGTCACTGTGGGGACGACGTCATCGATGCACTTATTGATGAAGCGGATTCCCTTCTTGTACGGAGTGGACTTGATGTCGTTGAATGCATTCCGTTTCTTCGCCAGGCTAGAACTGAAATCCTGTTAGAACTTGATCGTATGGCCTTGGAAAGTGATGTCGTCATGTTCCCTTGCCCACCGAAGGACGAGCTCATTTTCTTTGTATCGATGGAACCACACTATGATGGGACACGGCTGGCCACCTGGGCGAGGTTTCGGTGCAAGGCTGCGGTGGGCTCTATCGAGTTCAGGGAGATTGGGAAAATCCTCATCGCCCAAAACTTCCTTGAACAGCTCCACCATGAACCGGGTTGGAGATCCTTTCTCAGAATCCTGTCAGTCCAATCATTTGGATATGCTGGCGTTTTGAACGTAAAATCAAATCTTCCACTTGTAGCTGCAGAGACATGTTGGCGGCGGCCACATCGTCATGCCTGGTTTCCAGTGTAGTGAGTTGGTCCCTGTGTCCAGACAGCACGGCCTCAACTTTGGCCAGTGTGGTAGTGAGATGCCACAGAACCCCAGTTGCCTGAATTGGAGCCAGTGCAGCCGCCAGTTAGTTATTCAGCAATTCAGTGAATTCTGCTGCCAATCTTGCCTTAAATGAAGGTGGGATGGTAGCCATTTTGGTAGCCATTTTGGCTCTAGTTGATTTGGATGGAGTGTGAAGCTTTTTCCGTCAATTTTCCAAAGTGTGTGACTGGTTTGCTCATGCTAACTTAAGTACACTCTATTACTGGGTAATTGAAATTACTTTTGAGTTCATGAGAAGTATGAATTTAGGCGAAATTGAGGATTATTTACAAAAGTTGTTTAAGAGACTTTGTGCAACTTCTTTCTACATTGCTCAACCGGAAGCACGGAGCCAATAAACCTACTGAAGCTGATCATGTTTGAGCCTATCGTTGCCCCAGATCAAAGAGTTCGTTCTCGTAGCAGTAACAACACAGATATGCCGACTGAAACACCTCAGCTGGAGGGTCGGCGTAGGCAAACACAGACTGGTGTGAGTGGGGATGCTGCCAGATAATGGCTTCAGTAGGAGTGTGTGTGTGTTGTAGAGAGATGGTGGCGATACAGCACAAAGTCCCAGCGGAAGGTGGCTGTATTACATCCAGTCAATGGTTCCTGTCAGTCTGTCTGGGTGGCGATGTATTTATTGGACATGTCACTAATCCTTTTGAAGGACTTCCTGGCAGAAGAGGTTACTTGACCAATCAGCAGCTGATATGCCAGTTAAATAATGGGTGAACTTTTGCTTGATTATAAATTGTTTAAGGTTAATATCAGTCGTGGGTAGGTGCTCAATATATATAATCAGTATCCCATAACGATGTTTATCATCAGCGCTGTTTGGCGCATTGGTAACACATTTACCTTAAGATTAGATGTCCGGAGTTCGAATTGCAGACAGCATCATGATCATGAAATAATCTAACCAATAATGGGGCGTGCTCATTATAATTACATTGTGATTTATTTCCGGTATCAGACTAACTTCTCTTGTGATTTTGTTTACAGAGCATATAGGCTGGCAGTTTATCGCCAGTTCACCCTATGGGCATGAGAGAATTGGACGAGGTGTACGGCGTCTCATCCCTGCGTGTTGTTTCTTCCATAAGGCACGCATAGCCAGAAGCAAAGGCATTGAATAAAAGTTTGAATCAAACCAGTTAATTTAGTAAATATAGCCTAAGACATAGACCTAATGCCTGCGCCTTATTTAAAAATAGTATTAGTTAGCTTGTCCACTATAACAACAAGTTCAAGCGAAACCAGATTAACTTGCTTTGAAGATAAAACTACTTTCAGTGCGCACTAATCCTGTGTCCCTGTCTTTAGAATAGTGACTTAAACTAGGAATGGTCGGTCCTTGCAGCTATAGCTCTGTCTATGAATTTGAGAATGGTTACATTTATCCAGCCCCATTCCTCAGCTTTTTACCGAAAGAGGAGCAGGGAGACACTTTGTTTTTGTTTCTACTGCTGATTGACACTTTAAGAAATTAAGATGCAGATTAAATACACACCAAAATATGTTACAGATACTATAAAAATGTCCCATCACTCAGACAGTTAGTGAATACACAGCATCCAGCACAGCAAACAATCAATCAAATATATTTTTACAAAAGCCCCTTTTACATAAAAATAATAACCACAGAGGGTGCAACAGTTCAACACCTCAGGAGCAAATGTCAGTTGGCTTTTCATAGCTGAGCATTCATAGGTTGAGAGAGTTGAAACAGCAGAACTGGGACAAGGTAGCACATCCATTGAAACGGGTAAAAGAAAAATCTATGGAAGAACAATCCACTCCGATTCCCTTTATGGATTGGTGTATCTTTGAATTCGCTGTTGAATGGCCTTCTCCATTTTCGGGAACACCATCCCGCTCCCCCAACGTGATCGATAGTATATTTTGGCTCACACTGTGATGATTGTGTTTCTGAGCTCTCGGGTTCATACAGGGAGTTATAGTCTTCACTGATCTCACTCTACGTCAGCGCCATCTGTGGCGTATAAGGGGCAGGACTCGGTTGTACACTCCTGGGCCAGACTACACTCAATCATATGACCCACTGAAGAGAAGAGTCTTCAGTAAAGACTTAAATGTTGAGACCAAGTTTGCGTCTCTCACTTGGGTAGGCAGACCATTCCATAAAAATGGAGCTCTATTGGAGAAAGCCCTGCCTCCAGCTCTTTGCTTAGAAATTCTAGGGACAATTAGGAGGCCTGCGTCTTGTGACCGTTGCGTACGTGTAGGTATGTACGGCAGGACCAAATCAGAGAGATAGGTAGGAGCAAGCCGGTGAAATGCTTTGTAGGTTAGCAGTAAAATCTTGAAATCAGCCCTTGCCTTGACAGGAAGCCAGTGTAGGGAGGCTAGCACTGGAGTAATATGATCCATTTTTTTTTGTTCTAGTCAGGATTCTAGCAGCCGTATTTAGCACTAACTGAAGTTTATTTAGTGCTTTATCCGGGTAGCCGGAAAGTAGAGCATTGCAGTAGTCTAACCTAGAACTAACAAAAGCATGGATTCATTTTTCTGCATAATTTTTGGTCAGAAAGTTTCTGATTTTTGCAATGTTACGTAGATGGAAAAAAGCTGTCCTTGAAACAGTCTTGATTTGTTCGTCAAAAGAGAGTTCATGGTCCAGAGTAGTTTTATTTGAGACGACTGTACAACCATTCAGATTAATTGTCAGATTCAACAGAATATCTCTTTGTTTCTTGGGACCTAGAATAAGCATCTCTGTTTTGTCTGAGTTTAAAAGTAGAAAGTTTGCAGTCATTCACTTATGTCTGAAACACAGGCTTCTAGCGAGGGCAATTTTGGGGCTTCACCATGTTTCATTGAAATGTACAGCTGTGTGTCATCCGCATAGCAGTGAAAGTTAACATTATGTTTTCGAATGACATCCCCAAGAGGTAAAATATACAGTGAAAACAATAGTGGTCCTAAAACGGAACCTTGAGGAACACCGAAATGTACAGTTGAGGACAAACCATTCACAGAGACAAACTGATATCTTTCCGACAGATAAGATCTAAACCAGGCCAGGACTTGTCCGTTTTGACCAATTTGGGTTTCCAATCTCTCCAAAAGAATGTGGTGATCGATGGTATTAAAAGCAGCACTAAGGTCTAGGAGCACGAGGACAGATGCAGAGCCTCGGTCTGATGCCATTAAAAGGTCATTTACCACCTTCACAAGTGCAGTCTCAGTGCTATGATGGGGTCTAAAACCAGACTGAAGCATTTCGTATACATTGTTTGTCTTCAGGAAGGCAGTGATTTGCTGCGCAAAATCAAATCAAATCAAATTTATTTATATAGCCCTTCGTACATCAGCTGATATCTCAAAGTGCTGTACAGAAACCCAGCCTAAAACCCAAACAACAAGCAATACAGGTGTAGAAGCACGGTGGCTAGGAAAAACTCCCTAAAAAGGCCAAAACCTAGGAAGAAACCTAGAGAGGAACCAGGCTATGTGGGGTTGCCAGTCCTCTTCTGGCTGTGCCGGGTGGAGATTATAACAAAACATGGCCAAGATGTTCAAATGTTCATAAATGACCAGCATGGTCGAATAATAATAAGGCAGAACAGTTGAAACTGGAGCAGCAGCACGGCCAGGTGGACTGGGGACAGCAAGGAGTCATCCCCCAAAGGCTGCGCAACAGCCTTTTCTAACATATTTGAGAGGAATGGAAGATTCGATATAGGCAGATAGTTTTTTACATTTTCTCGGCCAAGGTTGGGCTTTTTCAAGAGAGGCTTTATTACTGCCACTTTTAGTGAGTTTGGTACACATCCGGTGGACAGAGAGTCGTTTATTATGTTCAACATAGGAGGGCCAAGCACAGGAAGCAGCTCTTTCAGTACTTTAGTTGGAATATGGTCCAGTATGCAGCTTGAAGGTTTAGAGGCCATGATTATTTTCATCATTGTGCCAAGAGATATAGTACTAAAACACTTGAGTATCTCTCTTGATCCTAGGTCCTGGCAGAGTTGTGCACTCAGGACAACTGAGGTTTGAAGGAATACGCAGATTTAAAGAGGAGTGCGTAATTTGCTTTCTAATAATCATGATCTTTTCCTCAAAGAAGTTAATGAATTTATTACTGCTGAAGTGAAAGCCATCCTCACTTGGGGAATGCTGCTTTTTAGTTAGCTTTGCGACAGTATCAAAAATACATTTTGGATTGTTCTTATTTTCCTCAATTAAATTGGAAAAATAGGATGATCGAGCAGCAGTAAGGGCTCTTAGATACTGCATGGTACTGTCTTTCCAAGCTAGTCGGAAGACTTCCAGTTTGATGTGGCGCCATTTCCGTTCCAATTTTCTGTAAGCTTGCTTCAGAGCTCGGGTATTTTCTGTATACCAGGGAGCTAGTTTCTTATGAGAAATGTTTTTATTTTTTAGGTGTGCAACTGCATCTAGGGTATTGCGCAAGGTTAAATTGAGTTTCTCAGTTAGGTGGTTAACTGATTTTTGTCCTCTGATGTCCTTGGGCAGGCAGAGGGAGTCTGGAAGGGCATCAGCGAATCTTTGTGTTGTCTGTGAATTTATAGACGTTTTGATGCTCCTTGGTTGGGGTCTGAGCAGATTATTTGTTGATAGTCCAGGATTATGAGGAAAAACATTAAGATCCACAACATTTATTCCATGAGACAAAACTAAGTCCAGAGTATGACTGTGACAGTGAGTAGGTCCAGAGACATGTTGGACAAAATCCACTGAGTCGATGATGGCTCCGAAAGCCTTTTGGAGTGGGTCTGTGGACTTTTCCATGTGAATATTAAAGTCACCAAAAATGATCCTGTCTAAAGAATAATGATTGACTGGCTCTTATGAATATAATATGAGCCTAGTTTACCAATGAACAGTTATCTCTTAATGCTTTATTGTAGTTCTGATAATCTGCCCAGGCTTTTAAGTAGCAACTGTGTAAATGTAGTGATGGAGAATATTGTCGTTACTTCATATTAGGGTAAATCCATTTGAATTCAATCACTTTTTGACAGCACCCCTTTTGATTTTAACAAAAATGTCCATACATATTTGCCCATTGTAGAAGTGTTCAGTAAGTGAATGTTTACCAAAACATTCGAAAGATAAAGGTGCTCGAAGTTGACCCATTTTGCATACCACACCATTCCATGAGACATCCATATCTTCGTCACTGGAGAATTAAAAATGCAAAAAAATTGAATTTTTTCCACATTGTGTTGCATTACAGCATCAATTCAAAAAGGATTAAATCATTTTTTCCCTCAACTATTAACACAATACCCAATAATAACAAAGAGCAAACAATATGTTTTACCTGGTTCAGTCTGGTCAATTATCAAACAACGTGTAAACTCTTTTTCTCCTTCTTTTTTTGCATTTTTATTCCAGAGTATGTTGTCTCAACCAATGGCAGGTACAACACAAAAACCTCAGATGATGTGAAATAAGGTCTAAGCTACAACTCAGAGTTTACGTGTTTTTAGCTAATAGCCGGTAATGGTCTAAAAATTATATTTGTATTAAAAAATATATATTTCAAGTTATAAAATAGTTTGACAACACTGTTTGTAAGCTTTTAAATTATATCATACTCAACCATTTATATTTTCCAGTGATGAAGACATGGATGTCTCATGGGATGGTGGAGTATGCAAAATGGGTCAACTTTGAGTACCTTTACCTTATCATACGTAGACATAATTGCAAATTATTAAATCCCTCCAATAGAAATAAAAAACTATTTACTTATGAATTGAACTTTTAATTAAATGAGTTTTCTTCACATGGGATGATTTCACTGAACAACAAATGAACGGGAGTATTTAATGATCCCCAATGATCCATCGCATCTCCCAAAAACATTTTCAACATGGATCTATAAAGTGATCATTTCTAGACTAATGCTTTGGTTGTCTTCCTCTCATGCTTCCATGTCTTCTCCCTGGACTTCCTCAATGCCCACCTCCTTGAACATCAGACTCTGAGGCATCATCTTCACTGTCACTTTCCCGCCCTTGGCTTGTTGTCAGGCTCAAAAAGCCCCAAATTTGCCCGGATGGCCACCAATTTTTCAACCCTTGTATTTGTCAGCCTGTTGCGTGCTTTGCTGTGTTCTCAAAAAAGGACCAGTTGTGCTCTGAGGCGGCTGATGTTGGTGGGATTTGGAGGATGATTGAGGCAACATGTGAAAGAGCCTCAGATCTACAAAGTCCCTTCCACCAGGTGGCTGATGAGATATGTTGGCACGACTGCCATATGGCATCTCCATCCCAAAGCTCTTGCTTGGAAGTGTACTTCGCCAGACTGCCAAGTACCTTGCCCTCATCCAGGCCAAGGTGGCGAGACACGGTAGTGATGACACCATAGGCCTTGCTGATCTCTGCACCAGGCAGGATGCTCTTGCCAGCATACTTGGGGTCCAACATGTACTCTGCGGCGTGTATGGGCTTCAGGCAGAAGTCTTCACGCTTTTTAATGTATTTCAGAACTGCAGTTTCCTCTGCTTGGAGCAACAGTGAAGTGGGCAGGGCAGTACGGATTTCTTCTCTTACATCTGCAAGAAGAGTCTGAACATCAGACAGGATGGCATTGTCTCCCTCAATCCATGCAATGGCTACTGCAATAGGTTTCAGGAGTTTCAGGTTGCTTACCACTCTCTCCCAAAATACATAATCCAGG
This sequence comes from Oncorhynchus mykiss, assembly GCF_057628025.1. NCBI lineage: Eukaryota > Metazoa > Chordata > Actinopteri > Salmoniformes > Salmonidae > Oncorhynchus > Oncorhynchus mykiss. The sequence continues at coordinate 44,252,186 of NC_143025.1, forward strand.
AGGCTCTTCTTGATGAGGCTGTCCATATTGGCAAACTGTGATATAGACATTTTTTGGAAAGACTCCTTCCACTCCAGGAGGCTGTCAAACATGATGACAACACCACCCCAATGGGTGTTGCTGGGCAGCTTCAATGTGGTGCTCTTATTCTTCTCACTTTGCTTAGTGAGGTAGATTGCTGCTATAACTTGATGACCCTTCAGAACCCTAACCATTTCATTGGCTCTCTTGTAGTGTATCCGTTGTTCTCAGTGCCATGATGTCCTTGAGGAGCAGATTCAATGCATGAGCAGCACAGCCAAATCAATCAAACTTTATTTGCCACATGCGTCGAATACAACAAGTGTAGACTTTACCGTGAAATGCTTACTTACAAGCCCTTAACCAAAAGTGCACTTCAAGTATTTACCAAGTAGGCTAAAATAAAAAGTAATACTAAAAAGTAACACAATAACAATAACGAGGCTATATACAGGGGGCACCGGTACCGAGTCAGTGACTATGCATAGGTAACAAACAAACAACGAGTAGCAGCAATGTACGGTGGTGGTGTGTGTCAATGTGAATTGTCCGGTGGTGATTTTCATGACTTGTTCAGCAGTATAATGCTTGGGACTAGAAGCTGTTGAGGACCCTTTTGGTCCTAGAATTGGCGCTCCAGTACAGCTTGCCATGCGGTAGCAGAGAAAACAGTCTATAACTTGGGTGACTGGAGTCTCCAATGGGTGTGATGTGAGGGTAGGACTCCTCCACTTTAGACCAAGCAGCATTCAAGTTCGCAGCATTGTCTGTCACCAGTGCAAATACTATCTGTGGTCCAAGGTCATTGATGACTGCCTTCAGCTCATCTGCAATGTAGAGACCGTTGTGTCTGTTGTCCCTGGTGTCTGTGCTCTTGTAGAATACTGGTTGAGGGGTGGAGATGTAGTTAATTATTCCTTGCCCACGAACATTTCCCAAATTCCATGGCTTAACTTCCCATTTAAAAATCCGGAAATTTACCGGAAAGTTTCCAACCCTTTGCAACTCTACCTGTTACACAGATATTTGAGTTGACTGACAGGATTTTGTGTTGGGTCAGGAGCCAATACCACTGCTTCTCATACTGAAACTTTAGCATCTTTACCCAGAGGAACTTGGAATAGCCTAACTGATCACCCTGCAGAAGGAAACTACAAAATAATCTTCACCCTCTTGTTCTATTTCTATTATTGGCGTCTGATACTGTGGGTCATTTATTAAGGTTAGAAAAATCAAGTGCCATGCCGTGCCAAAATAAACGTGTAACCTACAGTCTGGAGTGTGTGTCTGTCTTGCATCTCCTTAACCACTCCGTATCTCCTCTGGGGGCTGTAACTGTTCCTCAGCCAGCCAGCAACACCCCCATTTACACGACCTGGGTACATACGCTTACTGGGAATATGCTGGCGTTTAGATGGGGAATATTGGCGCCTTATTTGGGAAGCAGCCCATTTTTCACAACGGAATGTAGGTCACAGCCAATGGCTGTCATTGTGAGGGATGAGTTGTGCCATTTGTCATTGCTCAACATTTGGCTCATTTGTTGTCACACATCATTCTCTCACATGATTGTTCCATGGGCGTTCTGTTTCTCTGAGTGTCAGAGGGAATTTGCATATTCAGTGTTGTCACTGTTTAAGTACATGCTCAGATCCACCCCACCATTCTCTTCCTTAGAGCTTCATTGTCATAATACCTCAGGACATTCACCTAGGCTAGTTCCTGTCTAGTTTTCAAGGTGAGGAAAGAAAGCCGTTCAGTAGTTGTAGTTTCTCCGTTACTGGCTAGTAGAGAGGACTCTGCTATGATGACAGCAACATGACGGGGCTAACAGATTAGAGCAATGGCGTTGTGAAATATGCTAGTGACTAGACATTCAACCTTGCCTCTCTACCTAATGCCCTTGTGTAGTGGTAGGCCAAGTCATTGCATACTCTTAGTTTGTTTACGTGAATCATTGATGCTAAGGCAGGATAACTACAAACTGCATTGATGTAGTTGTCTCACCAAGCTATCTTAAGATAAATGACAAATATGTAAATGTATGCTGAGTGTAGACTGACTAGTCTCAGTGAAAGTAGATACAAGGGCAACTTTAAAACACCCCAGTGCTGTGTCTTCAAGCTAAAAATACATTCAGGTTGAGTGTTTCCCATGGGTCTTTTTCTGAGGTGGTCCAGAAAGTACCCCACACAAACATCTTGAGCTGTGATTTTTTTAAATTTGAACTGAAAAATCAACAGAACCAAATAGTGTCCACCTAGCTACTTTAATAATGGTATGAGAAACAGAAACACTTTAGGATTGCCCATCTTTCCAACAGTATCATGTTGCCTGCATTGAACCCTTCAAGCAGCAGTGGTGGTGTCGTTCCGCTAGAGATTGATAGCTGTCTGACAGGCTCCTCATGTGATCCTCAGATCCTTGCTACAATATGACGGCACCAGCATGTAGACGCCAAAGGCAAAGCTTTACTCTGTCATCATCGGCAGCTAGCAGCCTCTGGGCGCCATATGTACAGTACACTACTCTACATGTCATGGAGGGAGATCCATCCTTTTTGAAACTGGGATCCGCGGCCGAGGTACTGCACGTGGTCCGCAACTTATATGTATACAGTGCATTTGGAAGTATTCAGACCCCTCAACTTTCCCAACATTGTTACTTTACATCCTTATTCTAAAATGGATTAAATTGTTTTTCCCCCTTCATTAAATCTACACGCAATACTCCATAATGACAAAGCAAAAACAGGTTTTTAGATATTTACATAAGTATTCAGACCCTTTACTCAGTACTTTGTTGAAGCACCTTTGGCAGTGATTACAGCCTCGAGTCTTGGGTATTGCGCTACAAGCTTGTACACATGTAGATGGGGAGTTTCTCCCATTCTTAGCAAATCCCTTGAAGCTCTGTCAGGTTGGATGGGGAGTGTCGCTACACCGCTATTTTCAGGTCTCTCCAGAGATATTCGTTTGGGTTCAATTTCAGGCTCAGTTGGGCCACTCAAGGACATTCAGAGACTTGTTCTGAAGCCAATCCTGCGTTGTCTTAGCTGTGTTCTTAGGGTCGTTGTCCTGTTGGAAGGTGAACCTCGCCCCAGTCTGAGGTCCTGAGCAGGTTTTCATGAAGGATCTCTCTGTAAATTGTTCTGTTAATCTTTCCCTTCATCCTGACCAGTCTCCCAGTCCCTGCTGCTGAAAAATATCCCCACAGCATGATGCTGCCACCACCATGCTTCACCGTACGGAGGTGCCAGGTTTCCTCAAGACGTGACGCTTGGCATTCAGGCCAAAGAGTTCAGTCTTGGATTCATTAGACCAGATAATCTTGTTTCTCATGGTCTGAGAGTCCTTTAGGTGTCTTTTGGCAAACTCCACGCGGGCTGTCATGTGCCTTTTAGTGAGGAGTGGCTTCCATCTGGCCACTCTACCATAAAGGCCCGATTGGTGGAGTGCTGCCTAGATGGTTGTCCTTCTGGAAGGTTCTCCCATCTCCACAGAGGAACTGGAGCTCTGTCAGAGTGACCAAGGCCCTTCTCCCCCGATTGCTCAGTTTGGCTGGGAGCCCAGCTCTAGAAAGAGTCTTGGTGGTTCCGAACTTCTTCAATTTAAGATTGATGGAGGCCACTGTGTTCTTGGGGATCTTCAATGCTACCCCAGATCTGTTCCTCGACACAATCCTGTCTCGAAGCTCTACGGACAATTCCTTCGACCTCATTGCTTGACACGGTGACGCTGACACGGTCGCCAGGTGTACCGTGTTTCCTCCGACACATTGGTGCGGCTAGCTTGCGGGTCAAGAGGGCATTGTGTTAAGAAGCTGTGCGGTTTTAGACTGGGTTGGCTTTCAGAGGATGCACAGCTCTCGACCTTCGCCTCTCCTGAGTCCGTACAGGAGTTGCAGCGTTGAGACAAGACTGTATCTACCAATTTGGATACCATAAAAAGGGGATACAAAAAGTTTACACTTCCTATTCCAATGAGCTGTCGGGATATCAAAATATCGAAACTGTCTACCAAATCTGTTAATTGATTTTTTTTTATTATGTTTACATTACTTTCCATTGTCATTCACCTGATCAGACAAGACGAGACATAACTTGCTTTATATGATGAGGTTCCCTGTGTCTCCGCTTTGCCTGGGCTGGGGTCTCTGGGCAAAAAAAGTTTGAAAACCCCTGCCCCAACCTCTCAAACTCGCCAGCCCTAACCGTACAATTTTAAGGAGATTTACCTGCATTTTACCCTAGATCAGTTGTTAGGGGCAACCTCAAAGCAGGTTTTCTAGGGAATCGTTATGTCTTTGAAGGGGTAATTTGAGTTTTTCACAGGTACTGAGTTTTTAAATGTGTGAATGAGGCAGATGGTTGCACCATATGGGGAGAAATGTGTTATAACCCGAAGTAGTTCTGTTGCAGTGCATCTTTTTTACCCACAAGTAAGGTGGAATGCTCAGCACTGACACTTAACCTAGCCAGTCTAGAATTATTATGTTCTCAGGCGCCTAGTTAGGTCTACAATCTGGAATTGGGAGTTTGTTTATTCTAGAACTAATGTGGTCCTGGCACGCTCGATGCTTGGAACGTGGAATTCACATCACAATGTACTGTAGGATAGAGAGAGAGGAAGTCAGTGCACTCCATATGACTTGAGATATCAACGACAGTAAGCATTATTTTTATTATCCCCCATACACAAACACGTAGTGTGGAGGAAGGCAGCGCCTAGCTAGCTCCTCGCTCACTGAGGCGTAGCCCGTGTTTGACATAATGTTGGACCCGTATGGAGGCTAACTGGGAACATCAGTGTTGATAGATACGCAGAGCGGAGCCTGTCACAGAGCTCGCTTCGCTAGTGTCCATATGTTGCTCTGCTCAGTCGTGAAGCTGTGAAATTGGGTTGCTTCCCAACTATCCTGGAGACATCTCCCTCTCCCTCTCCTCCTTAAGGCTTATCCTGGTAGCTCTCAGATAGCTGTGCAGATGAAATAACTGTGTTATTACCAGGGTCAGATCTTCATGAAGCTTTTTCTCCTTCTCCCCGTTATGCTGTGCGTGTCGGCTTTAGATTCAGTGTAATTGGAGAATCCCCAGACCCTATTCACATATACAGTATGTAGCCTGTATAGATAGAATCCCTGCAGCAACCATAAAGTACATTGGTTCGTCCTTTAAAAGTTGCAGTGTACTGCCACAGAATTCTATGGCATGTTATTTGTGTGAACCACTGGTACCATTAACCATTAGTGCTAGTTTGACCACCAGAGGGCATCTTTGAGAAGCTTTTGGTAGCCTTCAATAGTGGCTGTACTAGAGAATTTAAAACCTTTTTTTTGTAAGAACATATTATTTGGGACTGATTATAAGAAATTTTGCTTAATTTATTGGATTAATGGTGTTTCTATTCCAAGAAAAACAAAAAACCCTCTGGGTTTCCATTAGGATGGAATGGAAATATGGCCCTGTACGATGTGACGGTCGGCAGTAGGCTACAGTACTGGGCTATTTAGCTAAAGAATCCCTGTGTCATGTGTGAGACCGGGATTCAATTCCCTGACGGGGAGGAAGGAGTAGGCTGTCCCTGTAAATAAGAATTTGTTCGTAACTGATTCCTTATGTGTTATTTCATGGTTGTGATGTCTTCACTATTATTCTACAATGTAGAAAATAAAGAAAAATCCTGGAATGAGTAAGTGTGTCCAAACTTTTGACTGGTACTTGCTTAATTAATTGGATTTAATATTATGGTGTTTCTATTACAAGAAAAATGAAAAAACCCTTGGGTTTCTGTTAGGATGGAACGGGAAATATGGCACTGTACAGTGTGATGGTCGGCAGTAGGCTACAGTACTGGGCTATTTACCTAAAGAATCCCCGTGTCGTGCGGGCACGCGGGGAATCTGGGTTCAATTCCCCCACAGGGAGGAAGGAGTAGGCTGTCCTTGCCATGACCAATATGACCAATTTATATATTGTCCTGCTCATAAAGGGGTTAATAATATATCTGTGAGAATATCCAACATGCTTTTATATAATTCTAAATTAATAATAATCGCTTTGTTTAAAAAAAAACTATTTTGGAGAAATATTTTTCAAATAACGTAAAATGAGCGAGGAAAATGGCCATTCTTGAACATTGGGTGAGACATTGATAATAATTTGTTAATAAAGCCAGTTTGTTATTTAGAATGATTTATTTCTGTTTTTCGACGGAGAGAAACCAAAAACCTACAGTAATTTCATGGGTCTCCCAGTCAAGGCCAGCACAGGTATTGAACCAGCATCTGTAGCAACACAGCTTGCACTGCTATGCAGTGTCTTAGACCTTTGCGCCACTCAGGCACTGTACAACGTGACCGGTTGGGAGTGGCTTGCAGTACCACAGAAAGAGCAAAGTAATCCTAATAAAATAATAAAAACCTTAGTGTAACAACAGTTAGTTGTAACAATGAAGTCGTGCACAATTATCACTTTCTATTTAGGTTTCATTGTCAGTCAGAGACACAGTCGGACCCAAAAGCATAATCCGTGCTCTAACTCCCCCTTGCGCTGGTCTGGAGCAATGAAGTGGTGACGCAGGGTACCGTACTGAACCGCAGCACAATCGCATAACGTTTAGTGGAGCAACCACTGTACCTACAGTAGGAATGTAAACAGCAGTGCTTTCCCCCAGTATGGTGCAGCTGAGTTTTTAAAAAATTTTAGGACACACAGTACATAGGCCTAAACCCTAATATCTACTTTTACTGACCCAGGCTGTTAACACAGACTGATCAACACAAGTAAATTTAAGGACCATATCGTCAGTGAGACATTTCCTTTCTTGGGCCCATTGCCTACTAAATCAGCATGAAATGTAATGCCATTGGCTGTGTGATTTCGGAGTGAGGATAGAGGGGAGAAAAGCTTGTTTTAAATGTCATTCAGTGCGAGTTGAAAGATGGCAGTTAATCTGCCTACTCCTTTAATTGTGTTCTGGTGGTAGGGCTCCTCCTAGACAAAATAAGGCTAGTGATCCAGAAGTAAAGCCATGACCATAGTTATTCCTCCTTCCTTTAGGCTCCTAACCCCTTTCCACCATGCCCCTCTCTCACCCCCTCTCCAGTTTCTTGAGTGGGAAGAAAGCCCTTCGTTCGACAATAGACATTTGGGGCCATATGTTGGCTTGACATCGTCATCAGGTTCACAGCAGGTTACCTTAGTTAACTTTCACTCCAGTGGCTGATGGGATTTTCACCTGCAGCTCCTTGACTAGCTGGCTCAAAGTCTAGACGGCCTCTGAAGCAGGCCCCTGCAGCCCCTGCAGCCCCGGCCCTACAATGGCGGCCATTGTGGATGTTAAGTAGCGGCAGCTTCCTCCCGGCCAGTCGCTGCCTCCTCAGTCAGAAACTGGCGGCTGCTAAAACAATGTCTTTATCCCCAGGCCATACAGGCCGGGGCCTTAATCCGAACCACTACATACGGTGAAATAAATCTCTTAAAGATAAGAGAGAGAGAGAGAGAGAGAGGTAGGGAGAGTGGGAGAGAGAAAGGAGGGATTGCCAAGGCGAGGTTAGAGTGCAGCAGTTTAACCCCTGGCCAAGAAAGAGAGGGGAGAGGAGGGGAGAGGAGGGGAAGGGAGAAAGGAGGAACAAGAAGAGGCAGGCACTACAGGGCCCTTCATCTTGTTGTAGAGGAGAGGGATGCTGAGGGGTTTTCAACCTTTTCTTCTCACTGCAGAACTGCTACTACTCTCCATATAGAAGCTGTCCTCTAACAAGCAGGATTCCTATTCAATATAACATTCAATCAAACTGCTATCCAGTCGTTTCTGTGATTATGCAAAAACCAACAACAGACATTCTGCCTGCTCTGTGGGCAAATGTGTGTCATTCATTTAGTTATTGGTAAGACTAACAATAGGTTTAGGCATATATGTAGTTTATATACTAGATTAATACTGTGCATATTTAATACTGTTTATGAATCCGTAGTACACCGCTATAACTCATTGGTTGAATGTGTGTTTGATACCTCTCAATCTTCAGTGTTTCTGTGTGTGCCAGAGTTTCTGTTAGGAAAATGTGGTGCCAGACAACGTGACCGGGAAGGGTGTCCACCCACGGTGCTCAGAATGACAGAAATCACATTTAGATTATGGTAATTAATCTTAACAGAACATGCAGCTCATGTAATGAAGTGGCCAATAAAATGTAATTTTCAAACATGTGCAGGTGATAGCTGTTCCATGTGTGGCAGAGATGAAAATCTCTTTTAGAAACTTAGAAAGAGGGGGACTGGCACATTGGCATGAAGAATCGGGAGACAGATGCAGGAGTACGTAATAGTTTTTTAAATTAAACCCAAATTACGGCGTGCTGTGTAAGGGCACGTACACAAAACACAGGGTTGAAACCCAAACAAAAGAGTGAGGAGTACCTTTAATAAATACACACACGCACAATTATTAACACACGGGACGAGACCCGTAATCATCTGCGCAATCCACAAGGGCAAAAAAGCCCAAAACGCACAGCACACTCACTAACGGATATTGTAACAATAATCGACAGCCCAATGGAAACCAAAGGGCACACTTATACAAGTACTAATCAGTGGGAACAGGGGACAGGTGTGCGTACTGAATGTTCCCGGAAGATCTGTGTCAGGGACTCTAAAGACGCAACAACTACGGTGGGTTGCTAATATGATTATCCTTTGGGCTTCTGGACAACGAAAGAAAGTTGATTATGAAAATCAATAGAACAGGAGAGAAATGGCATAGGTGGGTCCAATAGTGAAGTAAATGGGAATTAATTGGCCAAAATTATATAATTACTCTTGTCTATACAGAAATAAATAAAATAATAAAAAATACTTCACCAGTAGGCATGACTTAGCCACTAGGGATCGAGGATCATTACCTTCTTTAAAAATATAGCTGTGGATTGTTTTAAATCACAAGCTCTTCGGCCTATGCCTCGTTGGGAGTCCCACAATTTGGTCAGCGTACGTGGCAATAGGCCTAGCTGATTATTGAGTTGCGGCTGTTATTATAAAGCATCTAAAATACGGGTGACGACAATGTGTCTGGAGTAGAACTTTAACTAAGAAGAACTTTAATGAGTTTTATCATCATCTGGTGGCTGGTCTCAGATGAACCTGCAGGTGAAGAAGCCGGATGTGGAGGTCCTGGGCTGGCGTGGTTACACGTGGTCTGCGGTTGTGAGGCCGGTTGGATGGACTGCCAAATTTTCTAAAATGAAGTTGGAGAGGGGGCTTATGGTAGAGAAATTAACATTTAAATTATCTGGCAACAGCTCTGGTCAACATTCCTGCAGTCAGCATGCCAATTGCACTCTTCCTCAACTTGAGACATCTGTGGCATTGTGTTGTGTGACAAAATTGCATTTTAGTGGCCTTTTATTGTCCCCCAGCACAAGGTGCGCCTGTATAATGATCATGCTGTTTAACCCCCTAAGGTCGATGACCCTGCAGAAATCTAATTAGCAAAATACACATGTCAAATGAGCCAGTAATACATAATCTGTAACGATGTGACAATGATTTTGAGAAACTTTATTATTGAAATTAAACTGTTCCACAACAATGTGCAGATTAAAATCATAACTGAAATTCCAATTCTCTTCAAATTAAAAAGTCTGTTGACTGTCTTTTCATACACGTAGCACCATGTTTCATTGCTCTTCTATGCACTACTATGATGGAGTTCTTAAAATATATATATATATTTTTATTTAAAATACTTTTTTGTTGTTGTTGAAATTATAGGATATTTGCAAGCTTCCCCAAACTTGAAGTCTTTATATAATAATTGCCTCCACATTTCCATGGTCAGTTTTTGCTTATAGGCTACTTTGAAGTAAGGTAAGACATGCTAAATAATATCAAATCTAATTATTTATATAGCCCTTCTTACATCAGCTGATATAGTTGAGAACTTGTTCTCAACTTGCCTACCTGGTTAAATAAAGGTTAAATAAATAAAAAAAAATATATATATCAAAGTGCTGTACAGAAACCCAGCCTAAAACCCCAAACAGCAAGCAATGCAGGTGTAGAAGCACGGTAGCTAGGAATGCCAAAACCTAGGAAGAAACCTAGAGAGGAACCAGGCTATGAGGGGTGGCCAGTCCTCTTCTGGCTGTGCCAGGTGGAGATTATAACAGAACATGGCCAAGATGTTCAAATGTTCATAAATGACCAGCATGGTCAAATAATAATAATCACAGTAGTTGTCGAGGGTGCAACAAGTCAGCACCTCAGGAGTAAATGTCAGTTGGCTTTTCATAGCCAATCATTAAGAGGGTCTCTATCACTCCTGCTGTCTCTAGCGAGTTGAAAAGAGAGAGAGAGAGAGAGAGAGAGAGAGAGAGAGAGAGAGAGAGAGAGAGAGAGAGAGAGAGAGAGAGAGAGAGAGAGAGAGAGAGAGAGAGAGAGAGAGAGAGAGAGAGAGAGAGAGAGAGAGAGAGAGAGAGAGAGAGAGAGAGAGAGAGAGAGAGAGAGAGAGAGAGAGAGAGAGAGAGAGAGAGAGAGAGAGAGAGAGAGAGAGAGAGAGAGAGAGAGAGAGAGAGAGAGAGAGAGAGAGAGAGAGAGAAAATACTTAAATTCACACAGGACATGATGACTAACGAAAATGCACAGGTCTATTTAATTCAACAAAATTATGCAAATGATCCTATAGACCGGTGGTCAAATGTATTTCCATCAATGAATAAAAAGCATTATTTTGTAATGTGATTTTTTTCCCCCTGTCATTTTGGCTGGCAACAATTTTATTTATCGGCTTTTCATTTATTTTTTTTGCCCAAAGCCGGCTAACGGAAACCCTGGTGTGTGCCTGTATGATGCGTTTCTTCTTGTAGTTTGTCACCACTCTATTTTTAAACCTGACGCTGCTTGTCACATAGAGACGTGGCTGACACTCACATAGTGTCTTAATGAAAAGCTAAAACGTCACAGTTTGTACTGGTGATGATGGAAAATTAGTGCCCAGCTCCCACGGAGTTGCAGTTTACATCAGTTAACTGGTTGTTTATAATCGGGTTAGTTCTATAGATGTAAAGGGCTCCAATGGGCCATGGCCCTCTTCCCGCGTTTATGGTTCCGTAACTGACACGCCACTCATTTTTAGCATACACATTTCAAAAAACATGCTGGTTATTGTGGTTACAAATGTTGAATAGGTACAAAAATCTCCGGGTTAACCATTAATTCAAAAGATTAGAATTCGCTTAAAATAAACTGTGATATATGTAAGACTGTGTACATACCAGAGTTGGGGGGGCGGCAAACAAACTACTCATCCAATACAGCATTGCGGTCTGTATCATCCAATCATAGTGCAGATACAAGTCACGACCGACCGGTGGATCAGACTTATAAGTCAATTATGTTTACACTACACACAGCTGGATAACTTTGAAAACATCAGAAACCATGAGGCCAAAACACCACGTTGGCTAGCTCTATATAGAACAGATAAATAATAATAATTATAAGGACAAATATAAGTCATAACAGGAGCCGTCTAAGGTAACCGGAAGGTTGCTGGATCAAATCCCCGAGCTGACAAGGTAAAAATCTGTCTTTTTGCCCCTGAACAAGACAGTTAACCCACTGTTCCCTGGTAGGCCGTCATTATAAATAAGAATTTCTTCTTAACTGACTTGCCTAGTTAAATAAAGGTTAAATATAGCAAATATAAAAAGCTCTGACTAAAATGGGTGCATTGTTGTGTTGTGTTTCCCAGAGCATGATGCTGCTTTATTTGTTTAAATTTTTTACCTTGTCAGAATTCCGTGCTGAAGATGGCCCATTTCTGGCTGCAGAAACTCAAAGGTTAGTGTAGTTTTCAATGCTTTTTGAAACTGGGAACTAGAGGGAAAAACACCACTTCTTAAGAGGTTGAAACATTCAACCGATGGGCACCAACCGATGGGCATCAACATAATAATTGTTTTGCAATCTCTACCTTGCACAGTAATGTTGCTATCTCTAATATTTTATATCACCACGGGTTAAGAGGATTGAGAATCCAGTTCCCAAACCACTATTCAACAATCTGGTAAAAGCAGCTGTCGGCTCCACCCACTCCTATAACCCTTTTCTATTTGACACTCATTCATTTTTCACTTAATAGTTAACATCTCTGTTTCCCTCCGCTTGTTGCTTCTATCCTTTCTTTGAAGTGGTGTCAGCTGAGAGAGAAGCCTAATCCTTTCCACCCTTTACCTATTAATCATACGCACACGCGCACACCCCTATCTCCCTTCCACCACTCACCTATTAACCCCCTCTGGCCCCCTTTTCAGCCCCTATCAAAGCGATGCGTATCGACTTTTAAAGACGGGCATCGGTGGGACGTCCAAACATTGATTTGCCACTGACCCTGGCTGCTGGTTGTCTCAGCTGCTGGGGGCTGACTGTGTGTTGCCTTGCCGCACAGCGCATGTCCCAGGTTAGCCACGCTTGAATCCCACAGGGATTAATGGACACACACATACACACACACACACTCTGAGCCCCACATTTTTTACACATGTAGGCCTATATGCTGGAAAACACAAACACGTATGTTGAGGGATCAATGGCCACTCCTGAGCTTGCTGGCAATCCCGTGCCTGCCTTCACTCTGGGTGTAAATAGAGGAATAGTATCCAGTGATGATAGCTGATAGCTAGGTGATTTCAATTGTCACCTACAGGAGAAAGAGATAGGGACTATGTGTGTCTGTCACACACTGGAGATGAAATACGCTGTAGGTTGTTTTCCCCTTGTCACTCACTGTCAGAGCCAACATGTTCTCACTAATGGAGTGGATATTTGTTTTGGGAGGAAGTGGGGTTGTTTTATTTTGGTGTGAATGGAGATGTGTTGTAGGTGGAGTTGTGATGTGTACAGCAGCTTCTGTTAACACATCTTTATGGGGTCTGGCCTAGTTCAGGATATTGATAGGCTTGTTTTGATTACTGTTAGACTTCTGGTTTAGTTGTAGGACAATGACAAAGAGGAACTAGTGAAGTGTGTGTGTGTCTGTATTCCAGCATACGTTTGTGTGCCCATATTTATTTGTGTGTGTGTGAGCGCTAGGTCTGTTGTGATTAACATTTGTCTTTCTACCTCAGCAGCAGGGGCTTGTGGGTGGGAAGGGGGCAGCGGGGGTCTGCTTTACCCTCCAAACCTTCACCTTAACCCCTTCAGCCCCGCGGGCTCTAACACACGCCTGGCCTGGCTTACTACTACAATACAGCAGCAGGAGGGATGGGGGAAAGGGGGAGAGTCGGGGGATGAGAGGCTGAGCTGTACAGAGAATATTGAGAGACTGGATGAAGGCGAGGGGGGTTAGGGAAAGGTAGAGAGAAGTGAGGGAGAGAGGGAATAGTGTGAGGGAAGGGAGTTAGGGAGAGTTATGGTCAGATGGAGAGAGAGTGGAAAGAGGCCCTCCCCTTTTCTCCCTTCATTCCGTCTCCTCTTTACTCCTCACTTTCAATCTCCTTCTCTTTCTCTCTGTCTGGCAGTGGTTCCCATCCTCTCACCCATAAAATCAGCATAAAATTGCCCTAACTCTGGCGGCTCAGGAGGGGGGTGGGGGGGATTGTATGTATTTGTGATGGAGTGTTTTATGTATTTGTGATGGAGGGGGGAGGGATGGTGGGTGTATATTTTGGGATGGAGTTCCCTAGGGGAGCAGAAAGTGTCTTTGTCAGGGCCTTTTCAGAGGAGGCCCGTGAAATCACGCAACAGGATTATGGAAGGCATCTTTGATTCTGTCTACTCGCTCCTGTTGTCCTTTTCAGTGGGAAATATGGGGGTCTGTTTATTATGTGTGTATGTGTCCTTGCGAGAGGAAGATTATTGTTTAGTGTTCCAAAATTAAACTATTGATGCCAACATGACTACTGTTGAAGTTCTAAATCCAAAAACAGAGTTTTCTTAGCCATTTGAACCAGTTTCCCGGACCCATATTAAAGTTGCAATCTGCAGTTCCTCTATCCATTTTTGGACTTCTGAATTAATTAAATGTTCCCATTGATTCTTGAATAATATAAACTAATAAAAGCCTCATGAGCTTAGTTCAATTGTTGTACCCAATCAGAACCCAAAATATACACTTATTTCATGCCAATGTTGGTAAACAAACACTATATAGCCTCAAAACATGGTTAAAACTATAATTTTGATATCATGGATGGCCAGTCATTGTATCCATAGCTCTGTCTATGAATTTGAGAGTGGTTACATTTCTCCAGCCCTATCCCTCAGCTTTTCACCTAAACATTGGTGGGGATATTGAATTGTTATTGTTTTAACTGCTGATTGCCGATTTAAGTCAATTTCTGGACTAAAAAACAGTTCTTAGTCTGTTGCTGTGGTCTGGAGCCCTAACATTGTGGTGAACTATGTTTACCAGAAGCCCCTCTGATAGTGACACTACGGCTGTGAGCTCTTCCTCATGTAGACTTTGTGCTAGACCTGGGGAGCGTTCAGCAGGACGCAATGTTTTGGATTGTTCAGATAGAAATTGGCTTTGTAGAACAAGCATGCCTCTATGACATGAAGAATAAGGAATTTAGTTGGCTCTATTCGTGCTATTTCTATCTGCAATGTTCGACAACATTTGGCTATTGAACTAGCCCTGGTGATATAAAAAGTATTTGTTTGCGTTTTCAATGCTTTCGAAGAGCTTGAGATGGCTAAACGAGCATTGTGGGGTGGGTTTTAAACTTTTGGAATGATTCCTTTGTCATGATCTCTGCCATGATGTAGTCTAGACCTGTCTGCAGGTACATACAGTGGGGCAAAAAAGTTTTTAGTCAAGTTCTCCCACTTAAAAAGATGAGAGAGGCCTGTAATTGTCATCATAGGTACACTTAAACTATGACAGACAAAATGAGATAAAAAAATCCAGAAAATCACATTGTAGGATTTTTAATACATTTATTTGCAAATGATGGTGGAAAATAAGTATTTGGTCACCTACAAACAAGCAAGAATTCTGGCTCTCACAGACCTGTAACTTCTTTAAGAGTCTCCTCTGTCCTCCACTCGTTACCTGTATTAATGGCACCTGTTTGAACTTGTTATCAGTATAAAAGACACCTGTCCACAACCTCAAACAGTCACACTCCAAACTCCACTATGGCCAAGACCAAAGAGCTGTCAAAGGACACCAGAAACAAAATTGTAGACCTGCACCAGGCTGGGAAGACTGAATCTGCAATAGGTAAGCAGCTTGGTTTGAAGAAATCAACTGTGGGAGCAATTATTAGGAAATGGAAGACATACAAGACCACTGATAATCTCCCTCGATCTGGGACTCCACGCAAGATCTCACCCCGTGGGGTCAAAATGATCCCAGAACCACACGGGGGGACCTAGTGAATGACCTGCAGAGAGCTGAGACCAAAGTAACAAAGCCTACCATCAGTAACACACTACGCCGCCAGGGACTCAAATCCTGCAGTGCCAGACGTGTCCCTCTGCTTAAGCCAGTACATGTCCAGGCCCGTCTGAAGTTTGCTAGAGAGCATTTGGATGATCCAGAAGAAGATTGGGAGAATGTCATATGGTCAGATGAAACCAAAATATAACTTTTTGGTAAAAACTATACTCGTCGTGTTTGGAGGACAAAGAATGCTGAGTTGCATCCAAAGAACACCATACCTACTGTGAAGCATGGGGGTGGAAACATCATGCTTTGGGGCTGTTTTTCTGCAAAGGGACCAGGACGACTGATCCGTGTAAAGGAAAGAATGAATGGGGCCATGTATCGTAAGATTTTGAGTGAAAACCTCCTTCCATCAACAAGGGAATTGAAGATGAAACGTGGCTGGGTCTTTCAGCATGACAATGATCCCAAACACACCGCCCGGGCAACGAAGGAGTGGCTTCGTAAGAAGCATTTCAAGGTCCTGGAGTGGCCTGGCCAGTCTCCAGATCTCAACCCCATAGAAAATCTTTGGAGGGAGTTGAAAGTCTGTGTTGCCCAGCAACAGCCCCAAAATATCACTGCTCTAGAGGAGATCTGCATGGAGGAATGGGCCAAAATACCAGCAATAGTGTGTGAAAACCTTGTGAAGACTTACAGAAAACGTTTGACCTCTGTCATTGCCAACAAAGGGTATATAACAAAGTATTGAGATAAACTTTTGTTATTGACCAAATACTTATTTTCCACCATAATTTGCAAATAAATTCATTAAAAATCCTACAATGTGATTTTCTGTGTTTTTCCCCCTCATTTTGTCTGTCATAGTTGAAGTGTACCTATGATGAAAATTACAGGCCTCTCTCATCTTTTTACGTGGGAGAACTTGCACAATTGGTGGCTGACTAAATACTTTTTTGCCCCACTGTATGTGTTGTAACACTGTAGGCCTAATTACTGCACCTACTAGTACAGAGAGAGTCGCCTCACTTCTAGTCCTTAAGAAATGATGCAGTATTTAGGTTTTTATGTATTATTTCTTACATTGTTAGCACAGAAAATCTCAAGTGTTAATACATACAGCCGGGAAGAACTATTGGATATCAGAGCGACGTCAACTTATCAACATTACCATCAGTTTTGCGACTTCCCGAAGCGGATCCTTTGTTCGCACCACCATCCAGGACATTTGATCTGATCCCAGAGGCCGACCCAAAACAAAGTCGCCGCAGAAGAGGTAGACGGAGCGGCCTCCAGGTCAGACTCTGGATGCGTGCACACCACCCACCGCTTCTGAGTATATTACTCTCCAATGTCCAGTCTCTAGATAACAAGGTAGACAAAATTAGGGCAAGGGTTTCTTTCCATAAAGACATCGGGGATTGTAACATACTCTGTTTCACAGAAACATAGCTCTCGGGATGTGTTGTTGGAGGCAGTACAGCCCTGGGATTCTTTATGCGTCGCGCCGACAGAAATAAACATCTCTCTGGGAAGAAGAAGGGCAGGAGTGTATGCTTCATGATTAATCACTCATAGTGTAATTGTAACAACAAACAGGAACTCAAGTCCTTTTGTTCACCTGACCTAGAATTTCTCACAATCAAATGCTGACCGTATTATCGCCGAAGAGAATTCTCGTCAGTTATTGTCACAGCCGTGTATATCCGCCCTCAAGCCGATACCACGACGGCCCTCAAGGAACTTCACTGGATTCTATGCAAACTGGAAACCATATATCCTGAGGCTGCATTTATTGTAGCTGGGGATTTTAACAAAGCAAATTTGAGAACAAGGCTACCTAAATTCTATCAGCATATTAATTGTAGCACTCGTGCGGGCAATATACTGGATAACTGCTAATCTAACTTGCGAGGTGCATACAAGGCCCTCCCTTTGGCAAATCTGACCACAACTCAATTTTGCTCCTCCCGTCCTACAGGCAGAAACTCAAACAGGATGGAGCCGTGAACCACGAGAACCATTCAACGCTAGTCTGACCCATCGGAATCCACGCTTCAGATTTTGTTTTGATCACGCGGACTGGGCAGCCTCAGAGAATAATATTGATGTATATGCTGATTCGGTGAGTGAGTTTATAAGGAAATGCATTGGAGATGTTGTACCCACTGTGACTATTAAAACCTACACGAACTAGAAACAGTGGATAGATGGTGGCATTCGCGCAAAATTGAAAGCGCAAAATTTGGCCGAATATAAACAGTGAAGTTATTCCCTCCGCAAGGCAATCAAACAAGCAAAATGTCAGTATAGGGATAAAGTGGAGTCGCAATTCAACGGCTCAGTCACGAGACGTTTGTGGCAGGGTCTACAGGCAATCACGGACTACAAAAAGACAACCAGCCACGTCACTGACACGAGGTCTTGCTTCCAGACAAACTAAACACCTTCTTTGCCCGCTACCAAGGACTGTGGGCTCTCCTTCTCCGTGGTCGACGTGAGTAAGACATTTAAATGCGTTAACCCTCGCAAGGCTGCTGGCCCAGACGGCATCCCTACCGTGTCAGACCTGCTGGCTGGTGTGTTTAAGTACATATTCAATCTCTCCCTATCCCAGTCTGCTGTCCACACAGGCAAAGGTAACTGAACTAAATGACTATCGCCCCTTGCAGTCACTTCTGTCATCATGAAGTGCTTTGAGAGACTAGTCAAGGATTATATAACTTCCAACTTACCTTCCATCTTAGACCCACTTCAATTTGCATACCGCCCCAATAGGTCCACAGAAGATGCATTTGCCATCACACTGCACACTGCCCTATCCCACCTGGACAAGAGGAATACCTATGTAATCAATGCTGTTCATTGATTACAGCTCAGCATTCAATAACATAGTACCCTCCAAGCTCATCAATAAGCTTGAGGCCCTGGGTCTCAACACCCCCTGTGCAATTGGGTCCCCCAGGTGGTGAAGGTTGGAAACAACATCTCCACTTTGCTGAACCTCAACACTGGGAACCCACAAGGGTGCGTGCTAAGCCCCCTCCTGTACTCCCTGTTCACCAATATCTAAGTGGCCATGCACACCTTCAACTCAATCATCAAGTTTGCAGATGACGCTCCCGTGTGGTGTTAGGAAAACAACCTCTCACTCAACGTCAACAAAACAAAGAAGAGGAATGTGGACTTCAGGAAACAGTAGAGGGAAACGACAGGACCTCAGGAGGCTGAAGAAATGTGACTTTTACAGATGCACAATTGAGACCGCCTGGTATGGAAACTGCACCGCCCACAACCACAAGGCTCTCCAGAAGGTGGTCCGGTGTGCACAACGCATCACCGGGGGCAAACTACCTGACCTCCAGGACACCTACAGCACCCGATGTCACAGGAAGGCCAAAAAGATAATCAAGGACAACAACCACCCGAGCCACTGCCTGTTCACCCCGCTACCATCCAGAAGGCGAGGTCAGTATAGGTGCATCAAAGCTGGGAACGAGAGACTGAAAAACAGCTTCTATCTCAAGGCCATCAGACTGTTAAACAGTCATCACAAACACAGAGAGGCTGCTGCCTACATACAGACTTGAAATCATTATCCACTTTAATAAATGTATCACTAGTCACTTTAATAATGCCACTTGAGTAATGCAAGTCATGTAAACATTATTAATCTCATATGTACATACTGTATTTTATACCATCTATTGCATCTTGCATGTGCCGCTCGGTCATCGCTCATCCATATATTTATCTGTGTATATTATTATTCCATCCCTTTACTGAGATTTGTTTGTATTAGGTAGTTGTTGTGGAATTGTTAGATTACTGTTAGATATTACAGCACTGTCGGAACTAGAAGCACAAGCATTTCGCCACACTCGCAATAACATCTGCTAACCATGTGTATGTGACCAATACAATTTGTTTTGACATATTGTTGCATAGGATTACTTTGTAATTGCTGTTAATGGAGATTATGTTTAGAAATTAGCCCCAATGCAATACAAATACAACCAGAAGCCCTTTGCACCAACATAATTCACAATGTTCATCTCGCTCTCCATCTATGGCAAGCACAGGGGTCTTATAGATATATATATATATACGTGTGTATGTATATGTGTGTGTATATATAGATATAGATGTGTGTATGTGTATGTGTGTGTGTGTATATATATATATTTCTCCCACTTAAAAAGATGAGAGAGGCCTGTAATTTTCATCATAGGTACATTTCAACTATGACAGACAAAATGAGGGGAAAAAAACACAGAAAATCACATTGTAGGATTTTTTATGAATTTATTTGCAAATTATGGTGGAAAATAAGTATTTGGTCAATAACAAAAGTTTATCTCAATACTTTGTTAAATACCCTTTGTTGGCAATGACAGAGGTCAAACGTTTTCTGTAAGTCTTCACAAGGTTTTCACACACTGTTGCTGGTATTTTGGCCCATTCCTCCATGCAGATCTCCTCTAGAGCAGTGATGTTTTGGGGCTGTTGCTGGGCAACACGGACTTTCAACTCCCTCCAAAGATTTTCTATGGGGTTGAGATCTGGAGACTGACTAGGCCAGAGCCCGGGCGGTGTGTTTGGGATCATTGTCATGCTGAAAGACCCAGCCACGTTTCATCTTCAATGCCCTTGCTGATGGAAATAGATTTTCACTCAAAATCTCACGATACATGGCTCCATTCATTCTTTCCTTTACACGGATCAGTCGTCCTGGTCCCTTTGCAGAAAAACAGCCCCAAAGCATGATGTTTCCACCCCCATGCTTCACAGTAGGTATGGTGTTCTTTGGACGCAACTCAGCATTCTTTGTCCTCCAAACATGACGAGTATAGTTTTTACCAAAAAGTTATATTTTGGTTTCATCTGACCATATGACATTCTCCCAATCTTCTTCTGGATCATCCAAATGCAAACTTCAGACGGGCCTGGACATGTACTGGCTTAAGCAGGGGGACACGTCTGGCACTGCAGGATTTGAGTCCCTGGCGGCGTAGTGTGTTACTGATGGTAGGCTTTGTTACTTTGGTCCCAGCTCTCTGCAGGTCATTCCCTAGGTCCCCCCGTGTGGTTCTGGGATTTTTGCTCAACGTTCTTGTGATCATTTTGACCCCACCGGGGTGAGATCTTGCGTGGAGCCCCAGATCGAGGGAGATTATCAGTGGTCTTGTATGTCTTCCATTTCCTAATAATTGCTCCCACAGTTGATTTCTTCAAACCAAACTGCTTACCTATTGCAGATTCAGTCTTCCCAGCCTGGTGCAGGTCTACAATTTTGTTTCTGGTGTCATTTGACAGCTCTTTGGTCTTGGCCATAGTGGAGTTTGGAGTGTGACTGTTTGAGGTTGTGGATATGTGTGTTTTATACTGATAACAAGTTCAAACAGGTGCCATTAATACAGGTAACGAGTGGAGGACAGAGGAGACTCTTAAAGAAGTTACAGGTCTGTGACAGCCAGAAATCTTGCTTGTTTGTAGGTGACCAAATACTTATTTTCCACCATAATTTGCAAATAAATTCATAAAAAATCCTACAATGTGATTTTTTGGATTTTTTTTTCTCATTTTGTCTGTCATAATTGAAGTGTGCCTATGTTGAAAATTACGGGCCTCTCTCATCTTTTTAAGTGGGAAAACTTGCACAATTGGTGGCTGACTAAATCCTTTTTTGCCCCACTGTGTGTATGTGTATATATATATGTGTGTATATATATATGTGTAAATGTATATATGTATATACATATGTGTAAATGTATATATTTATATGTATATACGTATGTGTATGTGTGTATGTATATATATATATATATATATATATATATATATATATATATATATATATATATATATATATATATATATATATATATATATATATATATGTATGTATATATATATATATATATATATATATATATATATATATATATATATATATATGTATGTATATATATATATATATATATATATATATATATATATATATATATATATGTATATATATATATGTATATATGTATATATATATATGTGTGTATATATATATATATATATATATATGTGTGTATGTGTGTGTGTGTGTGTGGGTAATATATATTTTTATTTTCATTGTGTATTATATGTGTAGGTCTGATTTCCACGCGTCCAAACAGGGATGATGTGGTTTATAATATCACATCATATCTACATGAAGGAGAGGCATTAGCATATTGGAGACACACATCCTCCATCTCTCCACGGTGTTAGCTAGCTGGTGCTACTGTATGTGTGTATTGTTGGTGTGTGTCTGTGCCGACTGGCGGCAGCCACCCTTGCCTCCACCCCCTCATTAATATGTATATGTTCTGAGGCAGCGCTGCGAAGGCTGTGTTTCTCACCGCTGATTAATGCTGTCTGTCAATTACCTCCAGATCCTGCCGTGCTGTGGAGCTTCCCCCAGGACTACACAGACCAGGTTGGAGAGACACACACACACACACACACACACACACACACACACACACACACACGCACACACACTCCTCCTTCTCTATCCCGCTCTCCTCTCACTCGCTTTCTCTCATGGTGATACCCCTTCTCCCTCAACCTCTCTCTCTCACTCCCTGCCTCCCTCCTTTCCGTACTCAACCTGCCATCTAGTGCTACCACCCCCCCCCCCCTCCCCCCCACCCCCCCCTCCCCTCCCCACCACCACCGGCTGTTGCTGATAATGAAGGCAGTGAGCAGGTCTTCAATAACGGACGAATCAGTAATTATCGCGCAACCATGACAGGAATGCGCACCTCTGTTTCCTCGCTCTCTCTGTCTTCCTTTCTGTCTCCTTTTTACCGTCTTTCTGTTCTTTCTTCCCCTCTTTTCTGTCTCTCTGTCCCATTCACTCTCTCGGTCTCGTGTCTAACCAACCCCAAAAACACCACTAGGGTCTAAAGAGACCTTAAAGCCTTCCTCCCAGTGCCTAAACCGCCACTTATTTCAAATCCTGTCATTTGACAACATCCACCATGAGAGGGTGAAGCTGGCGATTAATTTATGCAGGGTGGAAAAGGAAACGGATACGGATCTGTTGCATTACAAACCTGTTCTGAGACAGGTGTCGTACTGAGGGTTATTTTTGCTCAATGTTATTTAGCACGGTTGACCATGACGTACCAGTGATTCGACTTTTCATTACCATTGAATGAAAGAGCACCAAATCCAAATGGTGTCTTGTTCTTTGTCTCTGACTTAGATTTTCCCAGAATGACAGTTTAGCACCACAGTCCCAGCTAATAATAAGGATCATACATTAGAAGACAGTGCTAAAATGTGCATTTGTCGAAGATAACTAATTATGCACGGCTGTCTAAGTAAATGACAAAAAAATGGCAGTACTGGTTGTCGTTTTGGTAGTGATCTTTGACTCTACAAGATGCGTGTGTGTGTGTGAGCTGTGGGTCTAACACTGCCATATTGTGGTCCTAAAAGCACGGCATGAGCGGGGGGCTAGAGGGATGCGGCGGAGGTATGGACCATATTGTGGTGTGACCAGGCCAGTGTGTTGAAAGGTGTTGGAACACACACAGGTCTTAGAGCAGAGCAGTGGGCAGACTGCAGCTGATCACAGGAAGAGAGAGAAACTAGAATGGAAGAGTAGAGGGAGAGATGAATATGCGTAGGCTAACTGTGTGTGTGTGTACGTACCACAGCAGAGAAGAAACGGCTTTGAAGAATCAACGGGTTGTAGAGACGCTCCCGGCTCTGTCTGTCTGCGGCTCTGTGTGTGTGTGTGTGTGTGTGTGTGTGTCACAATGCGATATTATCACGATACTTCGGTGCCGATACGTTATGCATTGCAGTTATATACTGTGATTTTACAGCGATTCGAGGTTCCAAACCTATTGCTCGCCATATGTTTGCTGCAGAAAGACAAGAGGGAGCCATGAGAAAACAACAAGTTTGTCAGAGAAATAAAAGAGCTGAAAACAAATTGGCTCCCTATTTAAAAAGAAGCTCGAGAACAAGCTATGAAGGAAAATATTGAAGTTTTGGTGCAGCTGCAGGCAAATAGTGCAAATCACGAGCATTTGATTTAAGTAACAAAAGTGTTACTCGCTCTCGCTCTCTCTTGCTATCTCTGTTTCTCTCTGTTGTTGACCAGCTTGTGCGTGTGGATAAGATGGCTAGTGTAGCTATTGCGTGGTGTGACTGTGTGCAGACGGCATGGCCTTTCTTCCCGTCGGCAGCCAGAAAGGCCTGTATACTATTCACACAGCTCATTACCAGGAATTGGGCTCCTTTTTCCTCTTTGTGGCTCCACGCTGCGGCCGTGAGGAGAGGAGCTGCAGTCAGTCAATCAGTCAGTCATTCCTCTTTTCTCCAGGAGAGTAGCAGCATATGGCTGCAGATGCTAACAGTCTCCGCAGGCCTCCTTTTGTTTGGCCTGGTATTGTTGCCCGGCGTAATGACAGTTGTAGGATCGGGGTGGAGGGGTTAGTCTACCCCTGGGGAGGGAGGAGGCAGGCAGGCAGGCAGGCAGGCAGGCAGGCAGGCAGGCAGGCAGGCAGGCAGACAGGAGTGTGGATTATGGAAATATGAATGGATTTTTTTCTTTTCTGTGGTTGAATAGAGGCTCAAAGGAGAGCAGGCTGCAGGCTGGCACGCCAGGGCGGATAAATATGAAGTGAGAAACGCTCTCTCCATCTCTCACTCTCTCCATGTTTCTTTCGCTCTTTTTTTTCTTTCCCTCCTGCTCCCTCAACCCCTGAGACTCTTGATGTCCTGGTCATCTACAGCTGCCATGTGGAGAGGAATAGAGAAGGGGAAAGAGAGAGATGGCTAAAGCATATATTTGAATCGTAAGAAGGATTTAAAAAAAAATAAAAAAATAGACAGATGGAAAGTTTCCTCTCAGATCTCATCCCAAAGTTCTTAAAAAATAGGAGACACACATACACACACAGTCTTGTATAACTAACCTTGTGGGGGGACACAATTCAGTCCCTTTCAAAATAATATTTTACCTGACCCGAAAACCCGAACCCTAGCTCCTAACCTTAACCCTAAAACCTTGACCCCAATTGATCATCATTTTGTTCATTTACTATTCTTGTGGGGACTTCTGGTCCACACACACACACACACACACACACACACACACACACACACACACACACACACACTGGTCTCTGTCTCTGTTTCTCTGTCTCTGTTTCTCTCTCTCTTTTGCACACACACAGGGATGATATTCTCCAAACTTATCAGGGCATTGAGTCATGCTGATAGCCTCTCTGTGTGTCTCTCCCTCTGTCTTTTCTCCCATTTCTTCTCAGTGCCAGCTGTGGCAGGAAATTACAAATGACACCTAAACAGCAGTTTTCTGCATGTGTTATTACATTAGTCCCAGATAAATGCAGTAAAATGTTTACAGTACTATATACTGCTACTATAGAGTAAATCTGTACCACGGCTACATATTCAACAATCCAATGGTGTGTTTTTACCCTAACACCTGTTTGGTGTGTGTTTAGAAGCAGAGAGAGACAAAGGCAGACAGCGAGAGAGTCAGAGAGGCAGATAGATGGAAGCAGAGCGAGAGACCAATAGGCAGACCAACAGACAGTGTGGTCTCAGTCAGTAGAGAAATGGAAAGAGCCAGTGTTGTTGTCCCAGGGGTCTCCTCTCTCAGAGCAGATATTAGTCTATCTCTGACACCATGGCGCATCAGAGCATCCACACTGACACCATATGATTGGTGGACCCATCCCTGGGCCGGGGAGGGTGAGCATCAGAGGGGAGAGTGATGGGGTAACATGGGGAAGGAGGAAGAGAAACGCAGGGGCAGGGGGTAGACTGACAGTTGGGCATAGGCGTGGGAGGCAGGGGAGAGGGGGAGGCATGTGGAGTGATGGGGTGAGAATAGGGGCCTTGCCAGCGCTACGGTTGCTGCTGTTATGACGGCCGTTTTTGTAGGGCTGTAACGGGGTGATGAGCAGTGAGAGATGAGGAAAGAGGCGGTGTGTGTGTGTGTTTATGTCTTCACTTCTGCGTCTGTGTGTGTCGAGGGGTCTCGTCTTTCCCCTTCACTGCACCCTGACAGCAGTGTCAGACAAGGCCCTATAATATGTGTGTGTGTGTTTATCTGTCTCTAGCCCCTCAATGCCCGCTCTCTGGGGTGTTGTGGGGCACTACCTAATGGAAAGACTCGCCCCGCTGAGCTGGCCTTTATACAGGCACTCCTCTGGACATCTAACTGATGGCCTTTGTTGCTCATGGGTCCTGATTACACTGACCCCTGGGCTGCTTCTTAGGAGAGGTAGAGGGGAGGAGAGAGCAGGGGCGGAGTGGGAGAGAAGTGAAGAGGAGAAAGTAAAGTGCAGGAGAGGAGAGAACTGCGTCGAGGAAAGGAAAGAGGAGCGGAGGGTGTGTTTTTGTCGGTCGTGGAAAGGGATAGGGCACTGCAGGTATATCTTGGCAACCTAGTCCTCTACCAGATTCTGTTCTAAAAACAGGGAGGTGTTCTGGTAAAGAACTCTGATGTTCCGCAAACAGAACAGAGATTGTGGAACAAGGTAGACCTTTTGGTCACATGGTGTCTCATAGTTTATTCCACCTAATAGTCTATAGCCTGTTTCACTATGGCTATATCATTGCTACACTACCTGTGTTTTCTACAAGCACATGGAGTAGTCAGCCAAATAGAAAAAGTAGCCAGCCAAGCTCCCCCAGGCTTTCCCCCCTGAGTTAAGACATTTTTGCAGAACAAGCTCTATTTTGGTGGCCTCTGGTAAATTCTAATGCCTCTATTCCATCTGAAACACGCAGTGAAATTATTGAAAACTTTTAGTTTACCTCCCAGTTGTGGTATCGTGTTTACAGTTTAAGTGACTGAAAATGAATGAATTCAGACTATAATGGACAGATTGCCACCGTTTTGCAAGCTCTGACCCAATGTTGCTTTTTTGTGATTATTTTGTTGTTTATTTGTACTTTATTTTCACGAAATGTATCCACTATTATTTCTTACAATCGACAAAAACTTTGAACATCAGATCGGCAGTTACTTATCCAAATTCTGGCTTCAACTTCGACTCATCTGCCCTGTCTGTAATTCCGACCCAATTTTTGGGCTACCCAATAGAAAATGCCGGCGGTACAGAGGCAAGAACAGGGTATCCTGGTGAGATTAAGACAAAGGAAACACCCGGATACACTTCCCTCCATTCTACTGGTCAATGTACAGTCACTTGATAATAAGATGGCTGTCCTCCGATCACGGATTCGCTACCAACGGGACTCTCGAATGCCCAACTTACATCAATACGTCTCCAACTCCACTAGGGGCGATAAAGCCCGAGATGACTGTTATTCTACCCGCAAGCACACACGGCCCTCCCTCGTCCGCCATTCACTAAATCAGATTACGACTCTGTACTCCTGCTTCCTGTTTTCATGCAGAAACTCAAACAGGGAGTACCTGTGACTCGCTCCGTTGAGAAATTGTCACCAGAATCAGAGATTATGCTACAGGACTGCTTTAGCACTGGTTGGAATATGTTTCGAGACTCAGCCGATTAACATTGACGAGCTAACCACCTCTGTGACTGGCTTCATTAGAAAATGTATTGGCGACGTTGTCTCCACTGAGGGTTCGCTGCTTTCCCAATAAAATACCCCTGGATTAACACGGAGATTGGTGCTAAAGGACAGGGTTAACGCACATAGAGCTATCGTAGACAACCCTGAGGCTACGGCCGAGGACCGGAATAAGTACAAGTCCCACTATGACCTCCGCAGAGTCATCAATTGAGCAAAAGGACAATATAGGAATAAGGTGGAATCATATTACACCGGCTCCCACGCCTGCTGCATGTGGCAGGGGCTACAGTCCATTACGGATTACAAAGACCCAACCGTTTTCAGCCCAACGATGCCTCTCTACCAGACAAACTCAATGCATTTTATTTATGCTTTGACAACAACAACATTTTGCCGGGTGTGAGGGCCGTCACCGAACTAGAAGATTGGGTGATCTCAGTTTCCGAGGCCAATGTGAGAAAGGTATTTTATTGCGGTTGGGTCCCGGCGGTATTCCAGGGCGCATTCTTAGAGCACGCGAAGAACATCTGGCTGGCATCCACACTCACAGTAATTTTCACCTCTCTTTGTCCCAGTCTGTAATCCCCACATGTTTTAAGATGACCACCATCCTTCCTGTCCCTAAGAACCCTAATCATGAAGTGCTTTGAGAGGCTGGTTATGGCATACATTAACTCCACCATCTCAGACATGCTAGACCCACTCCAGTTTGCATACCGCCCCAACAGATCCATAGATTATGCAATCTCAATTTCTCTCCACCCTGCCCTCACCCACCCACCTTAGTCCCCTCCTGTACTTCCTGTTCACCCACAATGGGGCTGTATTGGAGCGGGTCGTGAGCTTCAAATTCCTTGGTGTCCAAATCACTAAAGACTTAAAATGGTCCAAACATGGGTACAGTTGTGAAGAAGGCGTGACAGTGCCTCCTTCCCCTCAGGAGGTTTAGAGAGTTTGGCATGGGCCCTCAAATCCTCAAAGATCTATAGCTATACCATTGAGAGCATCTTGACTGGTGTAACAACACCTGCACAGGATTGGTACATTCGAACATCACACCTGGGGGACGGGTACAGGATGGCAGCAACAGCTGCCCAAGAAGGCACAATCCATCAGTGCTCAGACTGTCCGCCATAGACTGAGAAAGGCTGGACTGAGGTCTTGTTGGCCAGGTTGTAAGGCAGATCCTCACCAGACATCACCGGCAACTATGTTGTCTATGGGCACAAACCCACCGTCACTTTAAAACGTTACTATCTGGCAAGTCTTGATGGACTTCATAATGTAAATACAAACTAGATTTTTAGTTTACTTGTCCCGATGCGATACCATGAGTATATAATTATGTTGTATGATTTTTGAATGGCAAGGATATGAGATCGACATTACTCAGTCAGTTTGACACCTTTTGTAAACTAGTCAAGCTTGCTGTTCATTAAAGCACATGAATTTGCCTCTCCTTGGCTGCATATGAAACACGCAAGATTCCAACTTTAACTTTTTTCTATGACACGTGCATCTCCAAGCTTACTGGCTAATAATCTATGGGACTGAACATAATTTCTTCTGGCCCAGACAGACATGGTGTAGTTCTTAAAGTGCAAATGACAGCATTTTAACAACATTAAATCTTATTACAATCTGTTCATATACACCCCCAGGAAGAATATTTTTTATTTAATTTATTTATTACATTTTCTGACGAGAGCACTGAGATATGGTCATTTTCACATTTTCATAAATTCTTAGAATGTTTGGGAATTACGTATACTAAGGCATTTGTGAAAATTCTACAGCAATATAAGGTTGGAAAGTGGCTGTGCATTTGGACAATTAATAGATATTGCAGTAAATTAACCTAGGACCGTAGTTTATGCAGACTGGTGCGCCATAGCCAATCAGGTACAGTAGGTACACTAGGCCTATATGCAAACAAGCCATTTGCCACAAGGGCCTGCCATTATTCACTTTGAACTGGACTGTGTGTTTACAGGCAGTTGCAACAGCGCGACTTCAGATCATTAGAATGCATTCAGCAGAAGTCACACAATACACTTGAATGGATTTCAGCAAATATGTAGCTAAATGCCACTGGAGTCCTCATATATTTGGAAACTTTACAGTCCTATTGATCAAACAACCATAAATAGGTAGGTTATGTTTCCCTATATGCACATCGACAAGATCAACGACTAATGCTAGCCAGTGCAATATGAGCTAAAATCTAACGAAGGAACAATCGATAAACCCTCTCAAAATTGTTCAGCTAGTTGGCCGTCAAAATTGCACTGATAAATGATGAGGAATAGCCTGCTCGTTCCTTCTGCAGCTTGCCTGCCAGTGAATGCAGTGTCCTAACAATGCACCCAAGCTTACTGGCTAAAGTTAGCTAGCTTACTAGCTAGCTACTTCCAGACCCAAAGGTGAGAACACCTCACTGAACGTTTTACTCGCCCTGGCAGAGCTGGGTAGGCCGTTTACCTGTTATATTGAGCGTTAGTGACGAACTATAACTTTTTTTGCCCACGTTTACTGACACCGGCCACATTCAGCGGGTGTTGCACATATGCAAATTCATCAGTTATTCTGCGTTCTGGCACACTTGGACGAGTGCTCTGAAAACTGAGTAAATAGCTAGCCTGGGTGAATTTGCGAACACGAGATATGCTAACTGGAGAACAGTTGTTCAGCATAGCTAGCTAGCTAGCAAAGTGATTCACATTTCTTGCTAGCTAACCAAATGACACGTGCATCTATAGCTGTGTAGCAACCAAAAATGTATAAGAGGGGAAAAAGTCAGTCACTCGCCCACTCCTCCAATGGCATGACGTCCTCCTAGCAGCTAGCTAGTTAATGTTAGGCTCTGTGTTTTTAGCTTAATACATAAATATATACTCTAGCATATTAGCCACGTCATGACTGACTTGCTAGTTTGATTGTATTGACGTTCCCAGCCTTCGTTACATTCGTCCATTTTTGTCCAAAATATTGAGTCATTGAAATTGAAACAGTGCATCCTGAATGGAGGCAGCAAACGATGTACCAGGCCAGCTGTGATTTACACCCTGATAGCAATATTTTTTTGGACCAAGAAATGTATTGGTGAATTATATTAATCATTATATTAATCATTGAACTGCATCCATCAATTCTGTCAACAATGCTGTCGTGTATGTCATGGAATGATGAATCAAATAAAAACTATATTTTTAAAGCTCTTATAAAGTTGGTTTTGTAGCAAAAATGGGGAATTTTATATTATTGACTGATATGATTTTTTGTTTGTTTCATACCAGTCAAAAGTTTGGACACCTACTTATTCAAGGGTTTTAAAAAACATGTTTTTAATGAAATAACACACATGGAATCATGTAGTAACCAAAAACTTCTTAAACAAATCCAAATATATTTTAGGTTCTTCAAAGTAGCCACCCTTTGCCTTGATGAAAGCTAATAGCATTTCAATCGGCCACTCACTCTGAGACCTTGAAGTAGGGGGCCAAGGGCCACGGGTTTTGTAGAGCGATAGGTAAAGGTTCTTCGAGGGTGACTGTTGTCGATGTGTGCAGAGGGTCCCTGGTTCGAGCACAGGTTGGGGCGAGGAGAGGGACGGAAGCAAGACAGTTACACGGAGATCATCTGTTCACCTACTCTGCGTCTCACAAAGACACTGCGGTTGGAACCAAAAATCTAAAAATGTGTACTCATCAATGTGTACTCAACAGACCAAAGGACAGATTTCCACTGGCCCAAGCAAGTCTCTTCTTCTTATTGGTGTCCTTTTAGTAGTGGTTTCTTTGCAGCAATTCGACCACGAAGGCCTGATTCACGCAGTCTCATCTGAACAGTTGATATTGAGATGTGTCTGTTACTTGAACATTTATTTGGTCTGCAATCTGAGATGCAGATAACTCTAATGATGTTGACCTCTGCAGCAGAGGCAACTCTGGGTCTTCCTTTCCTGTGGTGGTCCTCATGAGAGCCAGTTTCATCACAGCGCCTCGTGGTTTTTGCAACTTCACTTGAAGAAACTTTCAAAGTTCTTGAAATGTTCTGTATTGACTGACCTTCATATCTTAAAGTAATGATGGACTATCATTTCTCTTTGCTTATTTGAGCTGTTCTTGTCATAATATGGACTTGGTCTTTTACCAAATAGGGCCATTTTCTGAATACCACCCCTACCATGTCACAACACAACGGATTGGGTGAGACGCATTAAGGAAAGAAATTCCACAAATTACATTCCAGTTGACTACCTCCATGAAGCTGGTTGAGAGAGTGCCAAGAGTGTTTAAAGCTGTCAACAAGGCAAAGGGTGGCTATTTAGAAGAATCTCAAATATAAAATTAACTCTTTTTTTTCTTACTACATGACACTATATGTGTTATTTCATAGTTTTGATGCCTTGCCTATTATTCTACAATGTAGAAAATAGTAAAAATAAAGAAAAACCTTGAATGAGTAGGTGTCCATACTCTTGACTGGTACTGTATATGCAAAGTAGTTATAACACTTGTCAGTTCCACTTAAATGCATTGCGGTCATGCAGGGCCCATGGGTTGGCATGCTTCATCTGTATATTCAGCTATTAATAGGTTACATGTGGTTATGATATGTATTAAAAAGCTGTGTATTATTATTTAGCAATGCAATTTATTACTCTAGATTTGAAAATACTACGCTGCCCCTTTAAGACAAATTTTCCAATAGAGATATCAAAATGGCTTCAGTAGTCTAGCCAAGACAAATTCTAGGTGTATTTTTGTTGCTTGCTTTTTGCAGGCTTAGTCTCAACAGTAGCCAGCATATTGCTAGTATGTTCACTATTGAAGGTTTGCTTTTGTAAACCATTTTCCGTAAAATAAACTCAGCAAGTTTATCGATGTCCGCTTTTTTTTGCTTTGGACACAGCTCACGTGTGCTGTGTGAACGCAGCAACTTCTGTACTGCTTGAGAAGTGGACTCGCGAGAGCGTGGTGGTGCTTGAATGAACGGCCAATCATATTGCTCAGATGCGAAACGCATGTCGGGCCAGTGACTGACGTGTTCCAGTATCCCAACACGATTTCGCTGGCCCCAGTCCAGCAGGGCATCGTTAATGTCGGACCCTGTAAGCAAAATAAATGCGCCACAAAACAATAGGCTAAGTGGATTTCGACTTACCACATTATATGGGACCAAGGGCGTCGTTAAGGAGGGGGGAAAAAATGAATGATTCATGTGCCCCTAAATGTTTAGAGAATAATTTGTTTATCATTTAAAAAATGTTAGACAAAAAAAGTGTGTGATTAAGACGTATAACCATAATCAGATCAGGCATCTCTACCCAACCATCCCATTTGAGTAGCCTAGCTATCCAATATAGCTAGCTTGCTAGCTTCAGGTAGCTGCCTACCGTGGACTCACTCGGCTCGGTCAGAGCAGTAATTGTTAACATGATGATGATGATGCGCTACCACTACCAGCTATGGCTAGCTAATTAGCTATTATTATAACTGTTTTCCCCAATATTTGTGTGATATTTGTGAGCTAGCTAGACTAAAATGAAAACCTAACGTGTAACCTGCTGCATGCTACTACTACTACTGCTGTAGACAAAGATCCCAACGTGAGTTTACTACAAGTTGAAAGAGCAGACCTTGGAGGTGAGGCAGTTGTTTTGCAGCAGCAGCATAACTAGACCATTTTTAAATTGTAAAGTTAGGCACATGATGACTTAGATACACTTAAATACATATTCTATTCGATATGTATACTATTAAAATGTTTTTTTCTTCTTTCATTAGTAGACTTTTAGTATGGTAACCTTTTGTAGGAGTGAACATTTACACCAAAAATTCCCTTTGTTTACTCACTTCCTAGTGCCTAGAGGGCCCCAGGTAGGCAGGATCTCAGCAGAAAGCTGTCAGACAGACTGATGCAGAGGAGAGCAGGGAGGAGGAAGAGGAGTTAAAGAGTAGCAGTAGTGCCAGTGAAGGAGTGACAGAAGAGATTGAACAAGCAAGTAATAAGGGAAAGGAAGAGTATGGACAGATTTGAAGTGAGGAAGATGAGGTTTTAGATTATCCAGCACTGTAGCCAGAGAAAGTACAAGACCGTGAAAGATAATCTATTGTTTGCAGACTAGCCAACAGGTGTGGTGATGGGACAGAACTGTATAAAATCATGCCTCCAGGCAAGCCATTCCCAAACTATTTACAGTACAGTAAGTCAACAAACAGGAGAGAAAATGTGCAGAGAGACTGGCTTATATATAGTAAGAGTGTAAAGGCATTATATTGCATTCCATGTATACTTTTTACTCGTGAGCAAAGTAAACCATCACCCAGTTCTCTGAATAGTAAGGATGGCTATAAGATATAATCAGTGAAATGGCGGAGAATGTCTGACAAACTACCAGAGCATGAGGACGGTGTGTCTCACAAGAACTGTTACTGGAAATGGACAAATCTGCAGCATACCATAACACAGGCTACAGGTATAGACAGTCAACTGCAGAAACAAATCCAGTCAGAAATGTATAAAAGCAGAGCACTTTTAGAAAGGATTTTGGATGTGATACTGTACTTAGCATCATCTGCCATTCCAGGGTAAATCACTCAATCTTGATGATGTTCATAATGGACATTACCTAGGCTTACTGGAACTGTTGACCCGCTATTACGCGAGCACTTACCGTCAGGGACATAAAGACAGGAGCGTGACTGACTCTTTACCTCAGCCCTGAGAGACAAAACAAGTTCATAGGAATAGTGGTCAAAGGGTTTTGAAAACAGTACTTTATGAAAGAGAAGATGCAATCTATTACTCGGTTATATTGGATGCAACTCCAGACATTTCCCATACTGAGCAAAATGTGTTATTGGGTGATATATGCACACAAATATAAAGTTCAGGGAACAGGTGAATGGGAAATAATTGAACCTATTCTTGAATTTTAAAGACTTAACATTTCTGAAATAATTGTGAGTGCATTGGAAGGGCATGGTATTGACATAGCAGATTGCTGTGGTCAAGACTTTGATAATGGTGCAAATATGTCAGGGAAAAGAATCCACTGGCCACATACTCACCTTGTGCCTCCACTTACTCTTAATCTTGTGGGTGTACATGCAGCTCAGTTGTGCCCAGAAGGATCCACCTTTTTTGGCTGTGGGAATCACCTTTACAATCTGTTCAGTGCCAGCCCAGAGTGATGGACCATTCTCAAGGAAAAGACTGGCTGCTGTCTTAACCGCCTTTCAGACACGCGATGGTGTGAGCGTATTGCTGTGGTCTGACCAGTGGCAACTCATTTACCGTCTATCATCAAGGCCCTAGACATGCTTCTTGCTACCTGCAGCCTGACAAACGCAGCCAAATCTGAGGCAAAAGGTCTGAAAAGCTACTTCATGTCTTTCAAGGCAATCTTCCTGCTCACTTTCTGGGTAAAAGTGTTGCAGTGTACTGAGGATAGAAGCCTAATTCTTCAGTCAGGAAGTGTTTCTCTGGATACTGAAGCAGCTCACATTAAAGACACGACAGGAAGAAATACAGGCTCTGCGTAATCAATGGTGACGCTCTTCTGGCAGAAGCCTCCATGGTGGC
The DNA here is from genome assembly GCF_057628025.1 of Oncorhynchus mykiss. Lineage (NCBI taxonomy): Eukaryota > Metazoa > Chordata > Actinopteri > Salmoniformes > Salmonidae > Oncorhynchus > Oncorhynchus mykiss. The sequence continues at coordinate 44,286,781 of NC_143025.1, forward strand.
AAATGAAATGGGTGGAACTGCTCCGTTTCACAGTGAACAGAGGAGCCGCCAGAAAAAAAGAAAATGTTTCCCTGATGAGACTGAAGATGACATAGCAAATGAACAGAAGTCAGCCTATTGGATTTCGCAACACAGTGTTTTTATGTGGCTCTGGATAGTATAGTCACTCATTTGGACACGCGGTTTCACACGATAGTTTTCACCAATACTTCCATTTAGGAAAATGACTGAAAACCAAATTTGTGTATCTTGCCACAAATTGAGAAATAAGTACTCCAAAGATCTCACAGATGGATTTGAAAATGAAGTGCGACATCTAAAGGCGATATATGGTGCCACTTTTTCAGGCCTTTCTCCTGCAGAGATCCTAAATGCCATCCACAAGATGCAGCTACAGAGCATTTTTGGAGAGGTGTGCATGGCGCTGCGAATCATCTGTACAATGCCTGTAACAGTTGCTGGAGGTGAAACGTGCCCTCAGTTATTTCTAAGTTTCAGCTTACTATCTGAGATCTATAATGTGCAAAGACTGGTTGAACAGCCTTGCCGTCCTTTCAATTGAAAACCAGTTAGCTAGAAAATTTTACTTTTAAAGACATAAATTAGTTTGCTCATAAGAAGGCTCGACGCTAGGTTATTGGTGCTGTTTAACCTCTGAGTTTTGTTTATAGGGAACAAACACAAGGACAAATGTCTTGACCTGTTCTACCCAAGCCTGCCTGGGGATGGGCAAAATACTGTTTCAGAGGATTTTCTGCTATGGTTCATGTCCTGTTGAACTTATTCAGGAATGGCCACATAAGGTCTTGAAACTACAGTTGTAGTTTCACAGATGCTTGTTCTCTGTAGGTACCACATTTATGCTTGCAGTCCACATAGTTCAGGAACATTTATTTTTATTTTGGGTGTGTTATTTAGGCATATATTTAGGAATTATGCATAGGGCAGAAGAGGGTTAGCCTTGTTTATAAGAATTGGTAATACATTCTTTAATCTGAAACATGGATCATTGGTAATTTCTTCATTAAAACTGACTACAATATCCTATATTAAGAAAATAAGTCACCAATTGTGTTGTTATTTATAATAAAGCATCATGAAAATCTCATGAGACAGACAGCTTTTGTTAACATTAGGAATCAAAAATGTTTGCAATACTGTTAATATAGGCAAAGGATGAAGGTGGAAACTAGAACCTGCACAATTGTAGTATAGAGCAGCAGAAGCTTATAGTTAGTACATTTAATAACACCTGGTTCAGTTCATTATGTTAATCTGAAACATTTTGATTTCTACGTATGGGACGTGCAGATTCACTCGCAATATATGGAATGTCCTCCGTGTAAAGAAATTAGACTGCAACCACAGTGCACACATCCTGGAGACGGGACAGACAGCAGCCTGTTTCCCTGTCATCGCTGATTGTGACTGACAGACGCCCGTCCTATCAAGAGATCGCTAGAAGATGCATGTCGTTAATTCTAGCGGAAGAGGGCTCTGCAGACTTTCTGACTTGTGAATTGAAAAGTGGAAAAAGTAGCCAGCTGAAAATGGGTTTGTAATCGGCTGTATAGCCGTACAGCCGGGCTCTATTGGAAAGCACTGCAATACTCCTATGCTGCAGTTCTGCTGTATAACCACCAGCTTCTATTAGCCTACATACAGGGTTGGTATTGAATTGCTTTCCAGCTCACAACAGAGAAACAGAGGGTTTCTGATGTCCTTCTATGGAAGATGTGATGCCAGATAAAGAGAGATTTCTGTGTAACGATGCATGTTTCTTTACTACTCACATCAAAAATATGAGAGACTTGGCAGGAGAAGGGGGGATGGTGCCTAGAATGATGGAGGGAGAGATGGAGAGAGCAGAAAGAGCAGGGTTGCTCGGGTGACCTGGAAGTCTCCAGTACACCTCATCCATTGTACATCTGTCTGCCAAATGTTTAGGCGCTACTGTCACGATGGCACTTCTCTGCATCGCTTCAATGTATGTATTACAGTCGCGTGGGTGTGCGTGCCCTCTGATAGACCATGTGTTAGTAGCAGCTCCACACCAGGGTTCACAGTGGAGCAGGGCCCGATGGGAGCTGACAGCTTAAAGAGGGAAACCCGCTTAGGCTGCCTCCCTGGCTGAAACACACACACACACACACACACATACACACGCACACCTCCTGCTACTTAATTAATGTGTGTGTTTGGGGCATATGTAGCGAGAGCCTCTCCTGGCCCACTAGCAGAGCGTCTCGGAAGGAGAGAGACTGTTCCTCTATCACATGGTAATGTATTCTCTGGAGAATCTCTGCATCATAATGCTCTTGTTCTCTCTCTCGCTCTCTCTCTCGGAGCCATCTGTGATATGAAGAGGGTACATGATAGACAGAGAGGAATGACACTCACCCAAACAAAAAAGAAAAGATGTAAACTAAAAGTAAGGATGTAACTGAATGTCCGCTCTCTTTCCTCTTTCTGCTTGTTGCTTAAGTGTCATCTTTATTCGGCTGGTGATACATTTGGATCATACATCTCTTCCTAAACTTTTTAACATTATGGAGATGGTAGAATAGTACCAAAATAATACCAAGTAGCATAATTGTCTCTTTCAGCATTTGTTTCGTTTTAAAATAACAATAGCTGTGGGCATATTCTTCCCTCTGTTTTAATCCACCTAAAGGTTCACTCTGTCACTGTATAGCCTAAAGGTTGTTGAAGGCAAGACTGATTTCTGTTAGCAGGAGACTGATGTTCTGGCCATCATTTTGTCCTTGGCTCTCTGGCCCCAGCGAAAGGTAGAGGAAGGCTACAGATTGAGGATGTGTTCGAGGTCCAGAGGTTAGCCAAGAAGTGACTACTATTTCCATCACACTCCTCTTCCTTCCTTTTATTGCAGTGGCCATGTGCACCGCACGCATGCACGACGATATGCAGACACACACACACACACACACACACACACACACACACACACACACACACACACACACACACACCTGTCAGTGGTTCCAGAGGCTAAGGGATCAATATATCACCTTCTCCACTTTCGTAAGAAGTCCCTCAGTAACCCAGCGGCGTTGTTAACCAAAATAACCTTCGCCTCGCTAGACAGAGAGCCAGCCTCTCTCCACCCCAGGGGTCGCTGTGAGAAACCGCTGGAAAAAAAAAAAATATGTGAAATCCTTCCATCCCTCAGCCTGTGCGGTACGGTGCGAGAATGTGAAAATGCAACGCCCTCGTGTCAATTGTAAAGCCCCCACCTCCCCCTCCCCCCAAACCAGCTCTGTGCCTCGGTCCGGCTCTGAAGGCCGCTCTTATTACCGGCACAGAGCGCAGGTCAGGATGGCAAGCCAGCAGCATACTATTAAAGTGTAATGAAAGGAATCTCTGCAGGCTCTGCCTTGCTGTTTCGCAGGCCACACAATCCACAGGATCTGATCTGCTGCAGTTCTCTCTCTCTCTCTCTGCCCATTGTTCTCCTCATTCTCTGTTCTATTCCGCATGTTTTACACTTCTAATTCTGTCATTAGAACATTGTGTCATTTTAAGAGTTCTGTCTTCAATGTCGTTTAGATTACCATGGTATATTCTGTTTTTAATTAATGTATCTGGTGCAGTTGCTGGCCAAGTGAAAAACAGGAGGATGGTTGGCTTGTTGGTGAAAGCTCACAGTAAACTGTAGACTATATTGGTCATCTTCACCAAGCGAAGAACACTGCTGAGCACCATATCAGTCATAACAATAAAAATGTCCTTTGAGGATAATAAACTATGCTATACGAGTCCTAATCCTATTGGGTTTGTTTTTAGATTTTTTTTTCTGGATTCCCTTGAAAGCTAACTAAAATAGTTCAAATCTGATCATAATCCACTGTGCTCTCCCGTAACATCATGTATTTATCCTTTTGAATATTGTAGCTTAAAGTTGCACCCGGGCTGACCCTGCCACTCTGTATCTGAAAGAGTGAATACTAAAGATCTCTTTGTCATGTTAGCTAGAGGCCTGGGTAAAGCAATGCATGCAGGACGGATGGCCAGAGATCGGCTGGGAGACGACCCTAATTGGGGAAAGGGGGCGAGAGGGGGACTGGGAGGACGGGGTGTGAGGGGACGAGAGGGGCTTGGGAAGTTGGTGTTGAGAGAGGGACGGGGAGATGGGATGAGAGGGGGATTTAGAGAGAAAGATGAGAGTGCAGAGGAGGAACGTCAGGGTGACGGGAGCGAGAGTGGGACGTGAGGGTGCAGGGGGTGGAGGGTTGGTTGTTGGTGAGGAATGAGATGGGCTGAGGGGACATGTGGGTTCCTGCATTGATCTGTGAGGAACCATGCAGACGCTGTCATTGGACTGGTGCCATCAGCCATTGCAAACCAGGCGAGTCGATTGCTCTGAGCTCAGAACCGGATCACTGACAGATCAGGATGGACTGGACCAGAGCCAGCCAGTCACTTTCGATTGAAATCAGATGGGGCTGATTTTTTTTGACTGGGCCGAGAACCTTAGTTGGCCACTGACTGGCTGGCTGATTGGTTTGTAGTGCTGAGCAATTATACAAAATAAAATAAAAGATGAACGGTTTTTGATTTCATTTTGCAATCTTTTTTAAACAAATGCATTATGAAATAATGACAACAATTTTAGATCCCTCAGCCATCACCTGCCTTTTTCCTGACACTGACATTGGGTTGAATGCTGCGATATCACAGAATAAAAGAAAGAATAAGAGCCCCATAATGTTAGTGTATGCCCGTTACTTCTTATCGCTTATTAACCACCATTTATTCTCATTGCTTACTTTTCTTTAATAGAATACTTCAGTTGTGCATATTACTTAGTTTTTATTTGATGACTTTAAGGAATAATGGACCATAATAATAAAGTAATTATCTGTTCAGGCAGTAGCAGCCAGCCAGTCAGACAACCGTCTCATATTATCTCTCATTGAATGAGTCATCCTATTGGCTAGGGGCTAGCAAAATCATTTTACTAGGGAAAGGGGGATACCTTGTCAGTTGTACAACTGAATGCATTCAACTGAAATGTATCTTCTGAATCAGAGAGGTGCGGGGGGCTGCCTTAATCGATATCCATGTCTTCGATGCCTGAGGAACAGCCTTGCTCAGGGACAGAATGACAGATTATTACCTTGTAATCTCGGGGATTCGACCCAGCAACCTTTCGGTTACTGACCCAACACTCTAACCACTAGGCTACCTACACTAGTTTCTTAAATTAAATAAGGCATCCTTTCAAGACTGCTAATTGGCTACTACTGCTGTCAATTGGGTAGAGCTACCCCACAAACTGTCTCTATCCCTCTCGTTGTTGTGTATCTTGTGCATTGTCATATGGTCTGTGTGTGTCCGCCTCTGTCTGGGGCCAGGAAGAACAGGCACAATGGATTATGGTCATTGTAGTTAATTACCACATGTCTGCGCTGAAGTAGGTTGAGGAAGGAGGATACGGTGATGAAATCTACAACTTCTAATCAGCCCAGCATCCCACATACACAAAATAAACAAAAGTATCTGGACACCCCTTCAAATAAGTGGACTTGGCTATTTCAGCCACAGCCCGTTGCTGACAGGTGTATAAAATCGAGCGCAATCTCCATAGACAAACACTGGCATTAGAATGGCCTTACTGAAGCGCTCAGTGACTTTCAACCACAGGAGGTTGGTGCTAGTGGTATTGACTGGAGCGGAATCAGGGAAACGGTATACATCAAACAAACACACGATTTCCAGGTGATTGATGCCATACTATATGCTCTGTACTGGACATTATTATGAGCCGTCCTCCCCTCAGCAACCTCCACTGATGTTCTGAAGCACGTAGCGCCTAAACATCGTCTGTCCTCAGTTGCAACACTCACTACCGAGTTCTAAATTGCCCCTGGAAGCAACCTCAGCATAAGAACTGTTCGTCGGGAGCTTCATGATGTGGGTTTTCATGGCCAAGCAGCCGCACGCAAGCCTAAAATCACTATGTGCAATGCCAAGTGTCGGCTGTAGTGGTGTAAAGCTCGCCGCCATTGGGCTCTGGAGCAGTGGAAACGCGTTCTTCTGGAGTGATGAATCACGCTTCTCCATCTGGCAGTCCAACGGACAAATCTGGGTTTGGCGGATGCCAGGACAGCCTACCTGCCACAATGCATAGTGCCAACTGTAAAGTTTGGTGGATGAGGAATAATGGTCTGGGGCTGTTTTTCACAGTTCGGGCTAGGCCCCTTAGTTCAAGTTAAGAGAGATCTTAACGCTACAGCATACAATTACATTTGAGATAATTCTGTGCTTCCAACTTTGTGGCAACATTTTTAGGAAGGACCTTTCCTGTTTCAGCGTGACAATGCCCCTGTGCACAAAGTGAGATCCATACAGAAATGGTTTGTCGAGATCGGTGTGGAAGAACTTGACTGGCCTGCACAGAGCCCTGACCTCAACCCCATCGAACACCTTTGGGATGTATTGGAATGCCGAATGTGAGCCAGGCCTAATCGCCCAACATCAGTGCCCGACCTCAGTAATGCTCTTGTGGCTGAATGGAAGCAAGTCCCCGCAGCAATGTTCCAACATCTAGTGGAAAAGCCTGAACTAATGCCCTTGTTTTTGGAATGAGATGTTTGACAAATAGGTGTCCACATACCTTTGGTCATGTAGTGTAGTGTAGTTCTTGATAACATTTATCTTGTGAATTATTTGATTTCTCTAGAGAAGTGGCAAGTTAACCTCAAAATAAACCCAACTCAATGGAATTCAAGTAACTGATCTGCCGTAAGTTAATTGGTTGTTTAATAGCCACAATTTTTTATTTAAAATTGGTTAATCGCTCAGCGCTACAGGTTGGTTAGCTGGCTGATAGGTTGGCTGTTTGGCTGGCTGGTTGGTTGGTTGGTTGAATGACTTGCTGGTTGGTTGGCTGTTTGGCTGGCTGGTTGGTTGGTTGGTTGAATGACTTGCTGGTTGGTTGGCTGTTTGGCTGGCTGGTTGGTTGGTTGGTTGAATGACTTGCTGGTTGGTTGGCTGTTTGGCTGGCTGGTTGGTTGGTTGAATGACTTGCTGATTTGTTTGTAGAATGGCTGGCTGACTGGCTAGCTAGCTGGCTGGGGGAATATAA